>NC_068359.1:90144229-90282223 GCF_020536995.1 Dreissena polymorpha
TTGACATTTGGGGAAAATTGCATCATTTTAAGAAATTCTCTTTAGGGAACGGAACGACAATCAATTTCAATCAATAACTTGTCAACGAATTGACAGATTTACTTAATACTTCCATGTGCATTGGTCTTGGACAGTAGATGACCCCTATTGCATTAGGGTCTCTAGGTCATAGGTCAAGGTCACTGTCCAATAAGTGTGAAAATCCTTTCTGACCAACTAGTCATTGAATGATCGATTTGCTTAATACTTTACATGTGCATTTGCCAGTGTCAGTAGATGACCCCTATTGAAAGTGGGTAATTAGTTCAAAGCCCGTTTGGGGGGGCGGCATAAGTGTCCGACCACGTAATTCATGTTTGTAATATGTATCAGCCTGCACGTTGATTGAGAAGTATGTGAGTGGCCGTCGTATCTCGATGAGAGGAGGCTGTGTTTACCATCTTGAGCTGTGAGAACCCGTTCATCTACAAGCTGAGCCCCTCTACACAGGACAGTGTGCACACCATCGGTACGGTAACGGCATGTCCTTAGTTTCCATCATAGTTACGGTACTGGCATTCGTTAGTTACATCATAGTTATGTTACTGGCATGTCATCAATTGCATCATAGTTACGGTACTGGCAATGTTGTTAGTTTCAACATAGTTACAGTACTGGCTTGTCTTTAGTTACATCATATTGTTGCAGTACTGGCATGTAGTTATTTACAACATTGTTACAGTACTGGCATGTCGTTAGTTACAACATCGTTAAAGTACTGTTATGTCGTTAGTTACAACATTGTTACAGTACTGGCATGTCGTTAGTTACAACAAAGAAACTGTAATCGCATGTCTATAGTTGATTTTTTGTTTACAGAACACTGATTATTCAATGATAGATGTGTTTCAGTCATTTTTCAATTGCTGCTTATGAATATATCTACAGTTTACTTTAACATAAAGTGCACCTTATTTTTCAGGCGGCTGGCGTGGCTGGCGGGCTGGCTGGCGGGTGGCTGGCGGGCTGGCGGGCGGGCGGAACAAGCTTGTCCGGGCAATAACTATGTCGTTCATCGTCAGATTTTAAAATCATTTGCACATTTGTTCACCATCATTGGACGGTGTTCGCGCAAATATTACGTCGATATCTCCAAGTTCAAGGTCACAGTCACACTTTGAGTTCAAAGGTCAAAATGGCCATAAATGCTTGTCCTGGCCACAACTATTGCACTCATTGTGAGATTTTGAAATCATTTGGCAAATTTGTTCACCATCATGGGACGGTGTGTCGCACGAAAGAATCACGTCAATATCTCCAATGTCAAGGTCGCCACGACTAAAAATAGATTAAAAAAAAATTACAAAGGGGGTTAATTTTGTTTGTTCATTCAAAAGTTCAGTTTGATTTTCTCCCTTTAACAGATTTTTTTCACAATGAAAACCTGGTTTTGTGACAATTTTGTCCCTTGTTTCCATTTTGTACCAAGTGAAAGTAGGCTTGCTGTTGTAGTATCAACATGGTTGTGTTTGTTAATTGATTACCTTTTGATCTGAATTTCATGCAAAAATGGATTTTTAAGCCATATGCAATAACATTAATCTGGATGTGCAGGTTTTAAGGTAAAGTGGCCTATTATGGCATTAAAACAATTTGTGCTTGCCATGGCTCATTTTTTAATGAAATTCAATGTTTATCTATGTATATTGCTGAATATGTTGATATACACTTTTGAAGAAACAGAATAAATAATACATGTTATGAAAGGATTCCTTAATTTGCATTAGAACAAATTCCTTTTAACAACTATGATTGTTCGAACTCTGCTTCTAGTGGGTCGGGCCCTTTTTTATGCCCCCGGATAAAATGATCGGGGTTATATTGTTTTTGGCCTGTCTGTCTGTCATTCTGTCACTCTTGTCATTCTGTCACTTTGTCACTCTGTCATTCTGTCCTAAAACTTTAACCTTGGTCATAACTTTTGCAATATTGAAGATAGCACTTGATATGTGACATGCATGTGTATCTCATGGAGCTGCACATTCTGAGTGGTGAAAGGTCAAGGTCATCCTTCAAGGCAAAGGTCAAATATATGGCTTCAAAGCGTTGCACATTCGGGGGCATTGTGTTTCTGACAAACACATCTCTTGTTTCTCATAAAGCTTTTCAGAAATCATTAACATTTTACTTGAAACCAATCCATTTTATACTCTAACTGAGGTGGGGCAACATGGTTCCTTCCTCAGGGCCTTCTTGTCTTGTCTTGAATATCACATCAATAACTCACAGTTTACATCCTCCTTAGTGATCCAGAGCCTTGTGTTGAGATACTGTTCTGTGGGTGGCGAGGGAAGACGTCGGTCCGCTCGTTTGTTGACAAGGATCAGAGACAGCACTACCTGATGATGTGCGGCGTGGAGCTCAGCGATATAAGTAGGTGCTCTGTGTATTCTGTATCCTTGATAGACATGCCCTGCTCTGTGTCTTATTTATCATTCATAGACATTCCCTGATCCGTGTATTATTTATCATTTATAGACATGCCCTTCTCTGTGTTTTTGTATCATTTATGGACATCATACTGCTCTGTGTTTTCTCCATCCTTTATCAAACTGCCCATCAAGCAGGCTTAATGGAGATCCAGTACTCCTAGGCTTAGCTTGGAAAACACTTTTGTAATTTAACGACCATAAAATGAAGTCTGAAACATAAATCCACTGCAGACCGTAAGTTCCATACTGGATCAGCCTTCCATACATGCACTTCAAAGGCTTGTAACAAACAACTCTCTGAAATACATTCAGCCCGGCTTAGCTTCAACACACCTGTATATGTTACAAATATATTTATGCCCCCTTCAAAGAAGAGGGGTATATTGCTTTGCACATGTCGGTCGCTCTGTCTGTCAGTCGTCTGTCGGTCCGTCCACCAATGGTTTCCGGATGATAACTCAAGAACGCTTGGGCCTAGGATAATGAAACTTCATAGGTACATTGATCATGACTCACAGATGACCCCTATTGATTTTGAGGTCACTAGGTCAAAGGTCACGGTGACCTGAATAGTAAAATGGTTTCCGGATGATACTCGAGAACGCTTATGCTTAGGATCATGAAACTTGATAGGTAGATTGACCATGACTCGCAGATGACCCCTATTGATTTTCAGGTCACAATACAAAGGTCAAGGTCACAGTGACCCGAAATAGTAAATTGTTTTCGGATGATAACTCAGGAATGCTTATGCCTAGGATCATGAAACTTGATAGGTAGATTGATCATGACTCGCAGTTGACCCCTATTGATTTTCAGGTCACTATATCAAATGTAAGGTCACGGTTACCTGAAATAGTAAAATGGTTTCCGGATGATAACTCAAGAACGCTAATGGCTACGATCATAAACGTCATAGGTACATTGGTCATGACTCGCAGATGACCCCTTTTGATTTTGAGGTCACTAGGTCAAAGGTCGAGGTCACAGTGACCCGAAATAGTAAAATGGTTTCCGGATGATAACTCAAGAACGCTTATGCCTAGGATCATGAATCTTCATAGGTACATTGATCATGACTCGCAGATGACCCAGATTGATCATGACTCGCAGTTGACCCATTTTGATTTTCAGGTCACTATATCAAAGGTCAAGGTCACGGTGACCTGAAATAGTAAAATGGTTTCCGGATGATAACTCAATAACGCTAATGGCTACGATCATAAAACTTCATACAGTTCAGCCATGGCGGAACCAACATATTTCGCGATCCGTGGTGGGATGCCGCGTCAGCTGTTGAAACCGCGTAAGTATGCGGCGGCAAGTCGAATTCGCCGCGAAGCTTCGCATCTATCCGCCGCGGCAAGCCTCGATCCGCGACTTGACGCCGAGTCGATGCTCAATGTATCATAAAATAAACAATCTTTTTTAAATGAATTGTTGTTAAATAAAGTTAAAAGAACATTTATAATAATATGTGACGGTTTCCTTAGACCTTAGTGGGCTTTCCTTAGACCTCAAATCTCAAGAGTCAAGGACTCTTGGGACCATATTTTCAAGAGTCAAAATCAAACTTCTGAGAGTCCTAATAATAACGCAGGACAGTCAATGATTTTTTGCAATTTAAGCAAATTACTGAGATATAATATATAAAAAGCAACAAATAAAAAGATACATGTATGTTAACATTTATTTCTTACATTTTACTGTCACTACAACACTATGCATTTAAACACAATATTTCAATGATTAATAAATACAAACATGTATTCTAATACAACATTAACTTCATGTATACAGCAGAGTAATATGTCATTTGTTCTTCTTTCGCGCGTTTGGGGGTGTTAGGAGCACTGTCATTTAGATCTAAAGTACGCTTTGTCGTTGGCGTCTTACACACACTTTCAGAGTTACTACCGATTCCGAATTCGAAAAGGTTTCTCTGCGACATTTTCCGAATGCACAAGCACAATTACACTTTGCACAATTACACTTTATCCAATAAATTTGTTTGACCGTTTCGCGTGGCTATTAATTAAGAATAAAATACAAAATGTGAAAAAAAAAAACCATTTCCGCTGGCTATCACAAAAAAACAACAACATACGGGTGGTACCTAAACACAATAGCCTATATAAATCGGTAAACTATAAAAGGAAATTATTTGTACTCGTCGATAAATGTGCCTCCGTATTTAATCCCATCAAAATTCCGACGCCCTTTAATTATTTCATGTGCCATCTTCACTGAAGACGTGCGACAAACACCGCCGTTTTCTATGCCTTCTCAAACGGTCAATTATTACGCCTACATGTATTTTGTAATCAATTAGCTCATGCAAAAATTGTCACTTTGCCACAAGGTCAGTTATATCGGTTGTATAGTTATTTTTAGCAACTTTGATGCAGAGCGTGTAATTTGACGTTGTAGACAGTACATATGCCAGCATATCTTTTGCGCGCCTTTGAACTGAGAAATCATGAAGTAAAACAGTGATAAGTAAGAAATATCTCAAAATATGCTTTACGGTGTTCTGTGGATATGGATGTTATTATTTAATATTGAACATTATTAAAACTGACGCGGATGAGTCCATTCTGTTTTAGTGGGTTTATAGTTCTTCTTAAATGCTCTGAGCTTTTATGAGTACATACGTACAGCTCAGAGGGTCAATAGCTGGGAGTTGGATTATTGCAACTAGGTGGGTTTAATACACGTCTTTTCCGCAAACAGCTGATCACAAACGCTATGATAAATAATGGAAAGTTAATACACGCGTCATCGAACCAGCAGTGTTTTAATTGGTCAATACTAGATTTCTTAATTAACCAAACTCCGCCTACTGGGTGGACTTGTGCTTCTATGATTGGAAACGGGCCGTTAACGATTAGCGCGTACTAAATGAGATACTCCGCCCCGAGCCAATTATCGCTTAGTCTTAACAACTTTTGATCTCGTTGACGCAAGTCGGTATATTCCCCCGGGTCAAATGTGACGCATGACGTAATTTTCTCAAGAGTCAAAAAGGGGTCTTCTGTAATTTACAAGCGTCCAAACCCGGGAGCTCGGGTCAAAGGAAAGCCCTTGTCAAATCATAATATTTAATGTGCGCGGATTCAAAATAAAATCGATAACATAGTTAATAAAAAAGCATGCTGTTGTGTTTTTAGTGAGTGCATTCCCGTTTATAAACAAATTGTTGCAATCCTAAAAATTTAACAAAACTCGAAGTCATCAAAACAAAACACGATAATCAAGGGCATGTTTTTAAGCAACCGAAACCATTTTCGAACTCATCCAAGATATCATTGGGACAAATCTTCTGACCAAGTTTTATGATGATCGGAAAATAAATGTGGCCTCTAGAAGCTTGGGGATTTAGGTGCATTTATCAGCAAAATCTTGCAAACTTGTAAACAAGCACCAAATTTTCCATGAATGTACCTTAATATGTGCTCTTTCCAAAAAAACCCGTTAGCCACCATAAAATAATAACATGGCGGCCTTTTTTTTCCAAAATGGCGGCCACATAATTGTGTATACAATTTTATTGAAAATCAAGGTATTTGCAACCCGGGAGACTAATGAAAACAAACATTATTCAGGTTGATTTGTTGTTAAGAATGTTTAAAAGATACAATTATTCTTCTTTGACATTTAGATGTGAAATATTGTAGATTTGTATCGAAATTGTCGCAATTTGCACAATAATTGTGAACCACACATGTACGTATATATCACAATAAAGTTATAATATAAAGACAATACAGACACATGTATGGCACACATACACATCTGTGTTAAAACATGTTGAATAAATAAGTATATAAAGCATTTATAAAAGAAAACTATTTTACACCTAGGGGTGCGCTTATTATGGATTTATTGGTATCAATTGTTGACAGTACCTTCCAAAAATGAAAATAACACAATATAAACCACAATCATCACCTTTGTCATAAAGACTAGTTTGAACTTGATTATTAATAATAATTTATCGTAAATCTAGAGGTGCAACATCATTACTTGAAGACTTATATTTATTGACTCTACGTTATGTGTGATCAATCTTGTTTACTGACTTTTAGGGTTGAAGAGTTTTAGGTTTGAAATACTAGCAGGGTTATTCAGAACTTCTCTCTTTATAATGTATATGAACTTTCTTTATTCACATATATTGTTTAAGGATCGTTGGGTGTTTTACTATGGTATGATTAAACGTATGATCTTTTTAAGACATTTACTGGCACTTTATTGTAATGTGTACTGTTACATACGCCCTACAATCAATGCAGAGTATGAAAACTCATAGTCCGAAGATTGCTTTATATTGAATATGTAACTTGGCTGATAAAATGGCAATCTATATTGCAACTATCTTAGTTTGAGATAAATAAATGACGTAAACACTGGTCAATAGACTGTATCAAGATAAATACGGATAAAACCCCAAACACGTGTTGTTGACGTCCTAGCATTTAACCTGTATATGCATATCAGGTGATTTTACAAGATGCGATCATTCATGGGACGAGATGACCTAAACATAAGATAAATAAATAGTATCTGTGTTTTAAATATTCAATTTATAGAACGCGGGATGATAAAATCAAGGTGTCATTTTATATAACATGTGATATTCAGGTAAAGGTTGCAAGCTATTAGCCAAGTCTGCATTAAATGTCGTGCATGGATATTCAATCGTGTCAATGATTTGCAGTATACAAATGACACGCTGACCCCAAAATATAAAACCTAGTGAAAAAGTTTAAAATAACGTTACGACTCAATTTTCATGAACTCGCAGTAGGGGTTGTTACGTTACTTTTCAGTCAAGGTCTAGTATCGTGCTATTTCAAAAACAAAACCATATGTTTCAAACTAAACATATTTTAATCAATCGATGTAAACAAGAGTTTATTTAAATTTATTTACCTTGGATGTAGTGTCCTCAAATGTGTCAATCGCATCTTGTGAGTGATAGGTGACACGCGTGATTCAATCATCACTGGATAATTCTAGGTAGCAATTAGCTGCTGATAATATCAGCTTGATATACAGAAAACATACCTATGATAAAGATTCGTGTATTTATTTCAATACATTTAAATAAACATGTGTTGTAACGTTTAGTTGTGTCTTAATATACTGAAAGGAGGTATGGTTCTTGAACTTCCGTAAAAATACTCTACATCAATATGATATGTTTGTGATTTTGTAATATCTTCAATACCGCTTTCGTAGTTGATCACAAACAAATGGAAATAATAACTACAAATGAAAAAGTATATCAAGAACTAATTACAATTAATTATATTATTGCAATGTTTCACGTCAACGTGAATATATTACCATGGAGTGGAAACGATCGTACATACAAATGATTTTAGGGAATGATACCTTTACATCAGGATGTTAAAATATCGCCCGTCTATATATTGCACGTGTGGACATCGTAGTACAATTTTACGAATACGATACGACTGTGCATTTGTTAGTATATCTAAATTTGAATCGACAGTTTGAGTATGTTATTTAATTGGTAATTGAGGAGTATAGTTATGAAACTGCTATCTCTTCTGAAACATCTTCAGGGGTAAATTTACTTAAAATGGAATCTTCTTAGTTATTAACCTGGTCATTTTGAAAAAAGGGTAAATGAATAAACAAGATCGGTTCGGTCCGATTAGTTGAAACTGCTTTTTTATTCACGCTAAAATTAAAATTCCAATAATACGCAACAAAAGTATCTAAAAAAAATCCGTGTCACAGAGTACATTATAAGTTGCTTGATTATGTATTTGCCATTACCTATGCCAATCATAATTTCCATGTGGAAATTAATCTAAATTCAGTTAGGCTACATAAATGTATATTTGGTAGTAGAAAACAACGTTTTGATTATTTGCAATTTAGTATAAACCAATCAATCAAATTTATTCAGATCGTAATTAATGTTTCTATATGCCCTTTTGTACGAACAACACAACAGAAAAGTTACGATAATTTAATTCATGTCAACATCATACTGCATGTACAGGTTTATTAAAAAAAAACATGATGTAAAGAACAGTTGAAATTTATCACGTACATGTTTACAATCTCTTTGCTTCGAGAATGTATGATTTAATCCATAACAGCCTTTAGCCTTTTCACCATAGAGACACATTTCAAATTTTTCATCGGTCCATTAAGCTGTTCAAAATTTACAATTCGCCTAACCAAGTAAAAGCAGTGAGGCTGTTTCACGGGTACGGTCGTCCGTGTCTAATAGGTTGTTAAAATACATAATTGATTTTCCTCTTGACTCCTGCCTAAATATTCTGTTGGGCGTATCGCCAGTAGCACAACCGTTCATTTAGATGCAAATAGGCTTAGGTCTGGACTCTGAGCTGGCCATTTTTGATTGTTGATTCCGTTGCTCTCCATAAAAGCCATGGCCATTCGAGAACGGTGTTTAGGATCATTGTCCTGTTGAAATCTGTGTGTATTAGGGAATCGCGAGTGGATAAAAGGCACCAAGTTGTCCCGTAAAATAGAATTGGTATAAAATTCCGAGTCAATAATTCCTTCAAAAATAGTAATTTTAGTCGGACCACGTCGACTTATCCCAGCCCAAACATGAAGTTTCAGTGGATGTTTAGGTTTGGGCATGCACGTGTTCACTGAATGTTTAGGTCTATACGATGTCCGTTTGTTCGAATGTAATTGTATGGAAGATTCATCTGTAAAAATAACATCGTCAAATGTGTCGTTTCGCTCAAGCAGACTGGCAGAAAGCTTTTCTGACGATCTTATTTGCAACGCTAACTAGCTGCGCATATCTAGGAGTTGCGCTTGTATATCCGGCTAGCTGAATTGCACGTTTTGTAGTTGACAAACTAAATGTCGCACCTTGTTCGGTCAATTAATTATGAATATCCGTACTGCTTACGTTTAGATCTTTAAGAAATGCTTCTCTTATGAAATCGAAGTCCCACTGTAATAACTTCCTAGGTGCCCAGGTATGTCCGCGTTCATTAATTTCATCAAATGTAAAACGTCCACTCTCGTATGAATTAATCCAGTAATTCACCTGGTTTCGGGAAATAACTATGCCTTTACACCCCAGAATTGAAATAATTCGCTTAGTTAAGTTTCCACTTTTGTACAACGAAATAAGCTCAAGTTTTGATTTAACATCGAGTTTCCCAATTGTTGAACATACGCGAATGCTTAAAATATTATGAAGGAAAATAACGATTAGAATACTTTTTATTACATGACTCGTATAATGCCAAGTTATGACGGCTGTACCCAGTATTAATTTGCCCGTGTAATACGAGCGAACATGGAATTTGACATGAAATAACAAGTTGTCAAAATCATGACAGTGCAGCAAGGCTTGTTTAGAGTGATTTTGCAATGAATTAATCTGAAGTGAATTTCTCCATACTAGATAAGGGTTTTTTTTAATTAGGGATTGATAAGTATTAATTTTGTAAAAATCATAAATTAGAAATGACTGAATGCACGTTCAATATCAAAAGCAGTTTTTAGGGCCTAAATCCTGCATTCGCGTATGTTCAACAATGGGGAAACTCGATGTTAAATCAAAACTTGAGCTTATTTCGTTGTACAAAAGTGGAAACTTAACTAAGCGAATTATTTCAATTCTGGGGTGTAAAGGCATAGTTATTTCCCGAAACCAGGTGAATTACTGGATTAATTCATACGAGAGTGGACGTTTTACATTTGATGAAATTAATGAACGCGGACATACCTGGGCACCTAGGAAGTTATTACAGTGGGACTTCGATTTCATAAGAGAAGCATTTCTTAAAGATCTAAACGTAAGCAGTACGGATATTCATAATTAATTGACCGAACAAGGTGCGACATTTAGTTTGTCAACTACAAAACGTGCAATTCAGCTAGCCGGATATACAAGCGCAACTCCTAGATATGCGCAGCTAGTTAGCGTTGCAAATAAGATCGTCAGAAAAGCTTTCTGCCAGTCTGCTTGAGCGAAACGACACATTTGACGATGTTATTTTTACAGATGAATCTTCCATACAATTACATTCGAACAAACGGACATCGTATAGACCTAAACATTCAGTGAACACGTGCATGCCCAAACCTAAACATCCACTGAAACTTCATGTTTGGGCTGGGAAAAGTCGACGTGGTCCGACTAAAATTACTATTTTTGAAGGAATTATTGACTCGGAATTTTATACCAATTCTATTTTACGGGACAACTTGGTGCCTTTTATCCACTCGCGATTCCCTAATACACACAGATTTCAACAGGACAATGATCCTAAACACCGTTCTCGAATGGCCATGGCTTTTATGGAGAGCAACGGAATCAACAATCAAAAATGGCCAGCTCAGAGTCCAGAACTAAGCCTATTTGCATCTAAATGAACGGTTGTGCTACTGGCGATACGCCCAACAGAATATTTAGGCAGGAGTCAAGAGGAAAATCAATTATGTATTTTAACAACCTATTAGACACGGACGACCGTACCCGTGAAACAGCCTCACTGCTTTTACTTGGTTAGGCGAATTGTAAATTTTGAACAGCTTAATGGACCGATGAAAAATTTGAAATGTGTCTCTATGGTGAAAAGGCTAAAGGCTGTTATGGATTAAATCATACATTTTCGAAGCAAAGAGATTGTAAACATGTATGTGATAAATTTCAACTGTTCTTTACATCATGTTTTTTTTAATAAACCTGTACATGCAGTATGATGTTGACATGAATTAAATTATCGTAACTTTTCTGTTGTGTTGTTCGTACAAAAGGGCATATAGAAACATTAATTACGATCTGAATAAATTTGATTGATTGGTTTATACTAAATTGCAAATAATCAAAACGTTGTTTTCTACTACCAAATATACATTTATGTAGCCTAACTGAATTTAGATTAATTTCCACATGGAAATTATGATTGGCATAGGTAATGGCAAATACATAATCAAGCAACTTATAATGTACTCTGTGACACGGATTTTTTTAGATACCTTTGTTGCGTATTATTGGAATTTTAATTTTAGCGTGAATAAAAAAGCAGTTTCAACTAATCGGACCGAACCGATCTTGTTTATTCATTTACCCTTTTTTTCAAAATGACCAGGTTAATAACTAAGAAGATTCCATTTTAAGTAAATTTACCCCTGAAGATGTTTCAGAAGAGATAGCAGTTTCATAACTATACTCCTCAATTACCAATTAAATAACATACTCAAACTGTCGATTCAAATTTAGATATACTAACAAATGCACAGTCGTATCGTATTCGTAAAATTGTACTACGATGTCCACACGTGCAATATATAGACGGGCGATATTTTAACATCCTGATGTAAAGGTATCATTCCCTAAAATCATTTGTATGTACGATCGTTTCCACTCCATGGTAATATATTCACGTTGACGTGAAACATTGCAATAATATAATTAATTGTAATTAGTTCTTGATATACTTTTTCATTTGTAGTTATTATTTCCATTTGTTTGTGATCAACTACGAAAGCGGTATTGAAGATATTACAAAATCACAAACATATCATATTGATGTAGAGTATTTTTACGGAAGTTCAAGAACCATACCTCCTTTCAGTATATTAAGACACAACTAAACGTTACAACACATGTTTATTTAAATGTATTGAAATAAATACACGAATCTTTTATCATAGGTATGTTTTCTGTATATCAAGCTGATATTATCAGCAGCTAATTGCTACCTAGAATTATCCAGTGATGATTGAATCACGCGTGTCACCTATCACTCACAAGATGCGATTGACACATTTGAGGACACTACATCCAAGGTAAATAAATTTAAATAAACTCTTGTTTACATCGATTGATTAAAATATGTTTAGTTTTGAAACATATGGTTTTGTTTTTGAAATAGCACGATACTAGACCTTGACTGAAAAGTAACGTAACAACCCCTACTGCGAGTTCATGAAAATTGAGTCGTAACGTTATTTTAAACTTTTTCACTAGGTTTTATATTTTGGGGTCAGCGTGTCATTTGTATACTGCAAATCATTGACACGATTGAATATCCATGCACGACATTTAATGCAGACTTGGCTAATAGCTTGCAACCTTTACCTGAATATCACATGTTATATAAAATGACACCTTGATTTTATCATCCCGCGTTCTATAAATTGAATATTTAAAACACAGATACTATTTTATTTATCTTATGTTTAGGTCATCTCGTCCCATGAATGATCGCATCTTGTAAAATCACCTGATATGCATATACAGGTTAAATGCTAGGACGTCAACAACACGTGTTTGGGGTTTTATCCGTATTTATCTTGATACAGTCTATTGACCAGTGTTTACGTCATTTATTTATCTCAAACTAAGATAGTTGCAATATAGATTGCCATTTTATCAGCCAAGTTACATATTCAATATAAAGCAATCTTCGGACTATGAGTTTTCATACTCTGCATTGATTGTAGGGCGTATGTAACAGTACACATTACAATAAAGTGCCAGTAAATGTCTTAAAAAGATCATACGTTTAATCATACCATAGTAAAACACCCAACGATCCTTAAACAATATATGTGAATAAAGAAAGTTCATATACATTATAAAGAGAGAAGTTCTGAATAACCCTGCTAGTATTTCAAACCTAAAACTCTTCAACCCTAAAAGTCAGTAAACAAGATTGATCACACATAACGTAGAGTCAATAAATATAAGTCTTCAAGTAATGATGTTGCACCTCTAGATTTACGATAAATTATTATTAATAATCAAGTTCAAACTAGTCTTTATGACAAAGGTGATGATTGTGGTTTATATTGTGTTATTTTCATTTTTGGAAGGTACTGTCAAACAATTGATACCAATAAATCCATAATAAGCGCACCCCTAGGTGTAAAATAGTTTTCTTTTATAAATGCTTTATATACTTATTTATTCAACATGTTTTAACACAGATGTGTATGTGTGCCATACATGTGTCTGTATTGTCTTTATATTATAACTTTATTGTGATATATACGTACATGTGTGGTTCACAATTATTGTGCAAATTGCGACAATTTCGATACAAATCTACAATATTTCACATCTAAATGTCAAAGAAGAATAAATTGTATCTTTTAAACATTCTTAACAACAAATCAACCTGAATAATGTTTGTTTTCATTAGTCTCCCGGGTGCAAATACCTTGATTTTCAATAAAAATTGTATACACAATTATGTGGCCGCCATTTTGGAAAAAAAAGGCCGCCATGTTATTATTTTATGGTGGCTAACGGGTTTTTTGGAAAGAGCACATATTAAGGTACATTCATGGAAAATTTGGTGCTTGTTTACAAGTTTGCAAGATTTTGCTGATAAATGCACCTAAATCCCCAAGCTTCTAGAGGCCACATTTATTTTCCGATCATCATAAAACTTGGTCAGAAGATTTGTCCCAATGATATCTTGGATGAGTTCGAAAATGGTTTCGGTTGCTTAAAAACATGCCCTTGATTATCGTGTTTTGTTTTGATGACTTCGAGTTTTGTTAAATTTTTAGGATTGCAACAATTTGTTTATAAACGGGAATGCACTCACTAAAAACACAACAGCATGCTTTTTTATTAACTATGTTATCGATTTTATTTTGAATCCGCGCACATTAAATATTATGATTTGACAAGGGCTTTCCTTTGACCCGAGCTCCCGGGTTTGGACGCTTGTAAATTACAGAAGACCCCTTTTTGACTCTTGAGAAAATTACGTCATGCGTCACATTTGACCCGGGGGAATATACCGACTTGCGTCAACGAGATCAAAAGTTGTTAAGACTAAGCGATAATTGGCTCGGGGCGGAGTATCTCATTTAGTACGCGCTAATCGTTAACGCCCGTTTCCAATCATAGAAGCACAAGTCCACCCAGTAGGCGGAGTTTGGTTAATTAAGAAATCTAGTATTGACCAATTAAAACACTGCTGGTTCGATGACGCGTGTATTAACTTTCCATTATTTATCATAGCGTTTGTGATCAGCTGTTTGCGGAAAAGACGTGTATTAAACCCACCTAGTTGCAATAATCCAACTCCCAGCTATTGACCCTCTGAGCTGTACGTATGTACTCATAAAAGCTCAGAGCATTTAAGAAGAACTATAAACCCACTAAAACAGAATGGACTCATCCGCGTCAGTTTTAATAATGTTCAATATTAAATAATAACATCCATATCCACAGAACACCGTAAAGCATATTTTGAGATATTTCTTACTTATCACTGTTTTACTTCATGATTTCTCAGTTCAAAGGCGCGCAAAAGATATGCTGGCATATGTACTGTCTACAACGTCAAATTACACGCTCTGCATCAAAGTTGCTAAAAATAACTATACAACCGATATAACTGACCTTGTGGCAAAGTGACAATTTTTGCATGAGCTAATTGATTACAAAATACATGTAGGCGTAATAATTGACCGTTTGAGAAGGCATAGAAAACGGCGTGTTTGTCGCACGTCTTCAGTGAAGATGGCACATGAAATAATTAAAGGGCGTCGGAATTTTTGATGGGATTAAATACGGAGGCACATTTATCGACGAGTACAAATAATTTCCTTTTATAGTTTACCGATTTATATAGGCTATTGTGTTTAGGTACCACCCGTATGTTGTTGTTTTTTTGTGATAGCCAGCGGAAATGGTTTTTTTTTCACATTTTGTATTTTATTCTTAATTTAATAGCCACGCGAAACGGTCAAACAAATTTATTGGATAAAGTGTAATTGTGCAAAGTGTAATTGTGCTTGTGCATTCGGAAAATGTCGCAGAGAAACCTTTTCGAATTCGGAATCGGTAGTAACTCTGAAAGTGTGTGTAAGACGCCAACGACAAAGCGTACTTTAGATCTAAATGACAGTGCTCCTAACACCCCCAAACGCGCGAAAGAAGAACAAATGACATATTACTCTGCTGTATACATGAAGTTAATGTTGTATTAGAATACATGTTTTGTATTTATTAATCATTGAAATATTGTGTTTAAATGCATAGTGTTGTAGTGACAGTAAAATGTAAGAAATAAATGTTAACATACATGTATCTTTTTATTTGTTGCTTTTTATATATTATATCTCAGTAATTTGCTTAAATTGCAAAAAATCATTGACTGTCCTGCGTTATTATTAGGACTCTCAGAAGTTTGATTTTGACTCTTGAAAATATGGTCCCAAGAGTCCTTGACTCTTGAGATTTGAGGTCTAAGGAAAGCCCACTAAGGTCTAAGGAAACCGTCACATATTATTATAAATGTTCTTTTAACTTTATTTAACAACAATTCATTTAAAAAAGATTGTTTATTTTATGATACATGTGAGCATCGACTCGGCGTCAAGTCGCGGATCGAGGCTTGCCGCGGCGGATAGATGCGAAGCTTCGCGGCGAAATTCGACTTGCCGCCGCATACTTACGCGGTTTCAACAGCTGACGCGGCATCCCACCACGGATCGCGAAATATGTTGGTTCCGCCATGGCTGAACTGTATGAAGTTTTATGATCGTAGCCATTAGCGTTATTGAGTTATCATCCGGAAACCATTTTACTATTTCAGGTCACCGTGACCTTGACCTTTGATATAGTGACCTGAAAATCAAAATGGGTCAACTGCGAGTCATGATCAATCTGGGTCATCTGCGAGTCATGATCAATGTACCTATGAAGATTCATGATCCTAGGCATAAGCGTTCTTGAGTTATCATCCGGAAACCATTTTACTATTTCGGGTCACTGTGACCTCGACCTTTGACCTAGTGACCTCAAAATCAAAAGGGGTCATCTGCGAGTCATGACCAATGTACCTATGACGTTTTATGATCGTAGCCATTAGCGTTCTTGAGTTATCATCCGGAAACCATTTTACTATTTCAGGTAACCGTGACCTTACATTTGATATAGTGACCTGAAAATCAATATGGGTCAACTGCGAGTCATGATCAATCTACCTATCAAGTTTCATGATCCTAGGCATAAGCATTCCTGAGTTATCATCCGAAAACAATTTTACTATTTCGGGTCACTGTGACCTTGACCTTTGTATTGTGACCTGAAAATCAATAGGGGTCATCTGCGAGTCATGGTCAATCTACCTATCAAGTTTCATGATCCTAAGCATAAGCGTTCTCGAGTTATCATCCGGAAACCATTTTACTATTTCAGGTCACCGTGACCTTTGACCTAGTGACCTCAAAATCAATAGGGGTCATCTGTGAGTCATGATCAATGTACCTATGAAGTTTCATTATCCTAGGCCCAAGCGTTCTTGAGTTATCATCCGGAAACCACTTGGTGGACGGACCGACAGACGACTGACAGACAGAGCGACCGACATGTGCAAAGCAATATACCCCTCTTCTTTGAAGGGGGGCATAAATATATTTGTAACATATACAGGTGTGTTGAAGCTAAGCCGGGCTGAATGTATTTCAGAGAGTTGTTTGTTACAAGCCTTTGAAGTGCATGTATGGAAGGCTGATCCAGTATGGAACTTACGGTCTGCAGTGGATTTATGTTTCAGACTTCATTTTATGGTCGTTAAATTACAAAAGTGTTTTCCAAGCTAAGCCTAGGAGTACTGGATCTCCATTAAGCCTGCTTGATGGGCAGTTTGATAAAGGATGGAGAAAACACAGAGCATATGATGTCCATAAATGATACAAAAACACAGAGAAGGGCATGTCTATAAATGATAAATAATACACGGATCAGGGAATGTCTATGAATGATAAATAAGACACAGAGCAGGGCATGTCTATCAAGGATACAGAATACACAGAGCACCTACTTATATCGCTGAGCTCCACGCCGCACATCCTTAGGTAGTGCTGTCTCTGATCCTTGTCAACAAACGAGCGGACCGACGTCTTCCCTCGCCACCCACAGAACAGTATCTCAACACAAGGCTCTGGATCACTAAGGAGGATGTAAACTGTGAGTTATTGATGTGATATTCAAGACAAGACAAGAAGGCCCTGAGGAAGGAACCATGTTGCCCCACCTCAGTTAGAGTATAAAATGGATTGGTTTCAAGTAAAATGTTAATGATTTCTGAAAAGCTTTATGAGAAACAAGAGATGTGTTTGTCAGAAACACAATGCCCCCGAATGTGCAACGCTTTGAAGCCATATATTTGACCTTTGCCTTGAAGGATGACCTTGACCTTTCACCACTCAGAATGTGCAGCTCCATGAGATACACATGCATGTCACATATCAAGGTGCTATCTTCAATATTGCAAAAGTTATGACCAAGGTTAAAGTTTTAGGACAGAATGACAGAGTGACAAAGTGACAGAATGACAAGAGTGACAGAATGACAGACAGACAGGCCAAAAACAATATAACCCCGATCATTTTATCCGGGGGCATAAAAAAGGGCCCGACCCACTAGAAGCAGAGTTCGAACAATCATAGTTGTTAAAAGGAATTTGTTCTAATGCAAATTAAGGAATCCTTTCATAACATGTATTATTTATTCTGTTTCTTCAAAAGTGTATATTCAACATATTCAGCAATATACATAGATAAACATTGAATTTCATTAAAAAATGAGCCATGGCAAGCACAAATTGTTTTAATGCCATAATAGGCCACTTTACCTTAAAACCTGCACATCCAGATTAATGTTATTGCATATGGCTTAAAATCCATTTTTGCATGAAATCAGATCAAAAGGTAATCAATTAACAACACAACCATGTTGATACTACAACAGCAAGCCTACCTTTCACTTGGTACAAAATGGAAAACAAGGGACAAAATTGTCACAAAACCAGGTTTTCATTGTGAAAAAAATCTGTTAAAGGGAGAAAACTCAAACTGAACTTTTGAAATGAACAAACAAAATTAACCCCCTTTGTAATTTTTTTTTAATCTATTTTTAGTCGTGGCGACCTTGACATTGGAGATATTGACGTGATTCTTTCGTGCGACACACCGTCCCATGATGGTGAACAAATGTGCCAAATGATTTCAAAATCTCACAATGAGTGCAATAGTTGTGGCCAGGACAAGCTCATTTATGGCCATTTTGACCTTTGAACTCAAAGTGTGACCTTGACCTTGGAGATATCGACGTAATTATTTCGCGCGACACACCGTCCAATGATGGTGAACAAATGTGCCAAATGATTTTAAAATCTGACAATGAACGACATAGTTATGGCCCGGACAAGCTTGTTCCGCCCGCCCGCCAGCCCGCCAGCCAGCCCGCCAGCCAGCCCGCCAGCCCGCCAGCCCGCCTGAAAAATAAGGTGCACTTTATGTTAACAGTAACTGTAGATATATTCATAAGCAGCAATTGAAAAATGACTGAAACACATCTTTATCATTGAATAATCAGTGTTCTGTAAACAAAAAATCAACTATAGACATGCGATTACAGTTTCTTTGTTGTAACTAACGACATGCCAGTACTGTAACAATGTTGTAACTAACGACATACCAGTACTTTAACGATGTTGTAACTAACGACATGCCAGTACTGTAACAATGTTGTAACTAACTACATGCCAGTACTGCAACTACATATGATGTAACTAAAGACAAGCCAGTACTGTAACTATGTTGAAACTAACAACATGCCAGTACCGTAACTATGATGCAATTGATGACATGCCAGTACCACAACTATGATGTAACTAACGAAATGCCAGTACCGTAACTATGATGTAACTAAGGACATGCCGTTACCGTACCGATGGTGTGCACACTGTCCTGTGTAGAGGGGCTCAGCTTGTAGATGAACGGGTTCTCACAGCTCAAGATGGTAACCACATCCTGCCTCGTCATCGAGATACGACGGCCACTCACATACTTCTCAATCACGTGCAGGCCCTGATACATATTACAAACATGAATTACGTGGTCGGACACTTATGCCTCCCCCCCCCCAAACAGGGCTTTGAACTAATTACCCCACTTTCAATAGGGGTCATCTACTGCACATGGCAAATGCACATGTAAAGTATTAAGCAAATCGATCAATTCAATGACTAGTTGGTCAGAAAGGATTTTCACACTTATTGGGACAGTGACCTTGACCTATGACCTAGAGACCCTAATTTCAATAGGGGTCATCTACTGTCCAAGACCAATGCACATGGGAAGTATTAAGTAAATCTGTCAATTCGTTGACAAGTTATTGATTGAAAATTGATCGTTTCCGTTCCCTAAAGAGAATTTCTTTAAAATGATGCAATTTTCCCCAAATGTCAAGCTTACTTTGGCAAAAATAATCCCCTTCTTCAGTTGTGTCGATAATTTTGTCCCCAAAATGGAAGGCCAGACCCTTTCCCAAAATCAAGTAAACAAGAGGGCCAAGATCGCCATAGTTTTCTTACCTGACAGAGAGGAGTCGGTTCATTAAATCTTTACCTAGATATTGCACAGACAAACATTCGGGTCAAGTTTCGTTATTATTGAACCAAAAATCTGGCGCATGGAGTGTTTTTGTTTTGTAAGATTTAACCTGGTTACCTTTATTTTGAGTTGACCCCCTAACCAAACATCAAACTTTGCTTACAAAAATAAATATTATGACCAAGATTCATAAAATCTGAAACAAAATTGTGACCTCTAGAGTGTTTACGAGGATTTTGTACAATATAAAGAAAATTTGGACAATCTAAGGGCAATAATTATGGCATTAATTATGTGATTTTGCTCATTATCAAAATTGACTGAGATCTTTCAGCAACTTTTGATAAAGAATGCTTGAGAAATGTGAATGTTAGAGTGTTTACAAACCAAATGTGGACGGACGGATGGCGGACAAAGACTAATCCTAAAACCTCACCTGAGCAATCAGGTGAGCTAAAAAGTGTGTTTCACCGATCTGAGCCATTTTCCAACTTGTCTGAGAAATCAACAAGAGCACCGCATAACGGGTGCCACGCTTAGTGGCGAAAGCTTGTCAGATTTTTTAAGAGGTCACAGTGACCTTGACCTTTGACCTAGTTACCCAACAAGAGATGTGTTTGTCAGAAACACAATGCCCCCTACTGCGCCACTTTGAAATAAAATTTCTACTTATCATTTGGCAGGTATAGACATCATCTCCCTTTAAAGCTTTATTACTTCCCTTGGATTGTGTCCAATCCAACCTGGTGGGGGGGGGGGGCTGTAGACAGTTAAAAAAAGACCAAGTCAGACATCACTGACAACCACGGCCTGTGGTTTATCAAAGAGATCATAGCCAGAGTTCATCATGTATGTTTGGACATAAGTACAATGGTATTTAATGAAAACTAGCATTCACAAATTAGAACAGGTAAGAAATGATAATTATATCAAGAGATGTGTTCGTCAGGGGGGGGGGGGTTCTCACAGTCAGTTATGACCAATATAAAGACTTTGTAAGTAATAAGACATTGTGTTCAGGTTCGTTCCTTTAATTCAACTGACAATAACATAATAATAGGAAATGACGTTACTTACAAACAACATAACATAAATTGGCGGGGCGTTACGGCGCCAAACCGCGACATTCTGGGGGCCTCAAAATGATTAAGCAACATATATCACCGAGTCTGATCAAAATGTTAATCCAACAAAAATACATGAAAAACAAATTATAAGTCAAAATAATTATCTCAATTACTGTCAAAGTATCCAGTGCCCCAGATATTTTTTTGGGAAATAGGGCTTTCACCCATTTATTTTTTTAAAATAGGGTGATTTCATTCTTGAAATAGGGTGAAATGAGTTATAAAAAGTATACCTTAAAATCATTGCTGCTTTACTTCTGTTGAAGCTGCACACTTGTATTGATTCAACAAAACTGTAAACTATTATAATAAACTTTAACAAACTGATGTTTCATAACTTCTTTAATCCTTGAAACTGTCCATAATAAAAACTGGAAGAATTATGTTAACTGACATCTTTATAACTGTCAAACCACGGACTCTAGATTACAATATACACTCCGTGGTCAAACATAAAGACTGATATTTTGGCGCAACAATCGCGGACGTTTTCGACCTCTTTTAGACATATTTATTTCGGATCGTTATAGAAACTGAAAGTACAGACACTTTACAAATACATGCGCAATGATTGACAGATGAAGTCAGATTGAAAACGCATGTATGCCATCGTAAATAATTTGGTCAGACTCTTTCTTAAACTATGAAATCTGGTCCGCAGAGCGTTTGCATGACTTTGACTGTTTTCCGGCCCCGTCATCCAGGCGCTTGCTGAATGAAAGGGTCGACGCGTTAAAATAATAATTCCAAAGAGGAAATACCTAAAATGAGCAAAGCATTTTCGATCGAAGCGATTGTATCGTACGCATTAAATTTGCAGAATTTGCGTAAATGTCAAATTGGTTGCGTTTTCAATACGCATGCTATTGTATTTCTTTGCGTTTTTAAATATTTTAATACAGAACAGAACAGAACAGATAGTTTATTTGCGACTTAAGCATATACAGCTCATCGTCAAAAACAATAAATCAATCATAAATACATATACATACACATGCGTCAAACTAACAACAAATGTTTATGCATTTTTACACATAGATAAGTTTTGTGAGAATGCAATATGAAAGAGAAGGCTCTTAATTGTTAAACAAAGTTAAGTAAATGATTATGATCCGTTAGTGATTGAGAAAAATAAAATATAGACATTATGCAGTTATAAATTATTTACAAAATCACAATTTTGGGGAAAAAACTATTCACTCATAAGACTATAAATTTTCGGCTCTAAGTTTAAATGCTTTTATACAAAAAATAGCTAGACGTATCAATACAGATTTTCTAGTCTCATTCAACACAGTGAAAGACGCAGATACGCAGCTTATCTGGGGCACTGGTATCGATTAATCACCTATATCCTAGAATAGATTGCACTGTCTTTGAAAGTTCACTTTGTATCACCATATGTATCACATATGTATCAATCACATGTTAAGCACATTGTTTATAAACTGTTTATAGCGCTGTTTCTCACATGTTTAATCACAATGTTCATCACTTGTTTCTCTCGGTTTCGCTTCCTCATAGCACTTCTAACGGATTGAGTTTTACAATTGGCCTGGTTGTGTGTCCATTGCACGCACATGAAAAGCAACTTGGCGGACGCCTCGTACGTCTGCTCCCCCGGTGCTCTCTGTGCATGCGGGTACATGTTTATGTTGACATCCACGCACGTGGTGTACCGGAAGTCGAAGAAGACGGGCGCGGCTCCGACGCTCGGATGGTGGTACGGCTTAAGCTGCGCAGGCGGTGACCGGCGGGAATCTTGGTGAGAAGCGGTCACCGTAGAGCTGACTGTCGGACTATCTCCACGTGACTTCTCGGACAACACGTTCGGCTTATGATCTTCGCTCTCGGAACCGGACGAGTGCTTGGAGTCGGATGACGAGCTGAAATCGGACATGCTCGTGTCACGTGGGTGAGAGCTTGCCCCTGAAAACTGTGCGGCGACGGCGACCACGAAACTGAGATCTTTTCAGTTTTCAATCCGCCGTCTGTCCGCTCGATCTTCATCTCTGCAGAGGAGACGCTTGTCTGGTCGCTCGATGCGTTTCTCGCCGGATCGCCGGAGCCGCTCGTGCTTGCCGTCGGCGCTGCTAGGATATGTTGGTTCCATGCCCACTGCGCACTGGGTTGCTACTTGTAGCAGGGTGTAGTGTCCCGGGCCGAGAGGTGTCGTGATCCTTCTTGTCGTGGATGACGACGAAGGCATTACCGTCGTATCAACACCAGGCTGCGTACTGTGTGTTATTGTTGAAATGCCTTGTGTAGATGCGGGATGCATGTTGAGGTGCGTGGGTATCACGATGTGCTTGGTTGGAGGTGCGAGCAGCTCTGTGGTTTGCGTGTTTGGAGTTGAATTGCTGTATCCAGCGCTGTGGTCTGCATGTTTGAAGTTGAACTGTTTGAAAGTTTACCCATCATTGTCTGCTTGATAGAATGTGTACCCATCGTTGACGTCTGCGTGGTAGCAGGTGTACCCAATGTTGTTGTCTGCGTGATAGCAGGTGAACCCAGCTTTGTCTTCTGCGTGGTAGAAGGTGTACGCAGAGTTGTAGTTTGCATTGTAGCAGATGTACCCGGCGTTGTCGTCTAACACGTGACCACCGAGCTATGAATTTGATCACAGCTGGTCCCGTCACACTCTTCACACTCTGTCAGATGAAAGGTATCGACTGGATTATGTAACGCATGTGTATTTCTGTTCTCCAGTGTAGTCAGTGTAACGTCTTGATGAAATGTCGTCTGTTGAATGTACAACCTCGTATCCGCTTGATCACGCTGTGCATCTAAGGGATGAAATGTCGTCTGTTGACCTCCTAAACCCGTATCCCCTCCACCACGCTGCGTAATTATGGGATGAAATGTCGGCCGCTGACTCCCTATGTACGTATCCCGTTGATCACGCTTTGCATCTAAGGGATGAAATGTCGTCTGTTGACCTCCTAAACATGTACCCCCTCAACCACGCTGCGTATGCATGAGATGAAATGTCTGCTGCTGACTCCCTATGCTCGTATCCCGTTGATCACGCTGTGCATCTAAGGGATGAAATGTCGTCTGTTGACCTCCTAAACCCGCATCCCCTCGACCACTCTGCGTATCCATGGGATGAAATGTTGGCTGCTGACTCCCTATGATCGTATCTCGTTGATCACGCTCGGTGATTAGTGTGCCTAATTTCATGCGTAAATCCATCATGTAAATTTCTGTTTCCACAATTTCATCTTTGATTTCTTCAGTTTCTGTGTTTGATAAGATTTTTTCGTTAAGTGTTTCTAGCATTTCCATTTTTGTCTCCAACATTTTCTGAAGTAAGTTGATTTCTATCAGCGTTCCATTCTCTTTCTTTTCTTCGATTTTTTCTAGTAAAATAGCGATTTTGCGTTTATTAGTTTATTACCTCTTCTATTTGATCGTATCTTCTGTAAATTCATCGTACTTCTAGCGTAATAGTCATGGCACCAAAATATAAAGATGTTGTGTTCAAGTTCGTTCCTTAAATTCAACTGAAATAACAAACTAATAGGATATGACGTTAAAACAACGTTACATAAAGTGGCGAGGCATTACGGCGGCATTACGTTAACGCGCCAACACCGCGACAACCAAGGCATGTGGTTTAAAAGATATCATAGCCATAATTGATCATGAATCTATGGACATAAGTCCACAGGCATGTAATGAAAATCAAAGAAATTATATTTATATCATTTAAAAAAAACTTTAACAAATCACTCATTTGAGTTATAAATAATCAAAATAATTAATCTGTACAGTAACTGTGAAAAGAACTTCAATTCTTGGTAAGGAGATATAAAATATGAGATTTATAATTATATAAATTACTTCCCTTGAAAATAATTGTTTCTAACAAATCTCTATTTTTAGTAGCAAATAATTAAAAGCCACTACCGTGACTGTGATTGACCACTCGAAATGTGCAGCTCCATGCGATACACATGCATGCGAAATATATAAAGTGGCTATGTTCAATATTGAATAATTATATCCCTTTTTAAAGCTTATTACTTCCCTTAAATTTGTAGTTTTACCATAGACCGTAAAGGATGACCTTGACCTTTTACCACAATGTGTTTGTCAGAAACACAATGCTGCCTACTGCAACGCTTTAATTTATTTAACAAAAATATATACGTGGGCAGGTCAGATAACTATGTCCATTTAAAGCTTATTACTTCTCTTGACTTTGTTTTTCGACCATAGACCTTGAAGGATGATGTTTACCTTGAAATTTTACTACTCAAAATGTGCAGCTCCATGAGATACACATGCATGCCAAAATGCTATCTTCAAAATTTAAAAAGTTATGGCCAATGTTAAGGTTTTAGCACGACGCCTACGGCGGACGACGAGCTGGCTATGACAATAGCTTGGGTTTTCTCCTAAAACAGCCTCGCTAGTAAAACCAATATATTGACTAAGTTCCACGATGATTAGGCAAAAAAATGTTACTTCCATAGTGTTCGATCACAAGATTTGTCTCTAGTCACATAAGGAAAACTTGACCGATTGGGACCATTTGCGAACTCATATGAGATATATATATAACCAATCTTTTCACCAAGTTTTATGATGGGATTGGGCATATAATGTGACTTCTAGAGTGTGCACAAGATTTTTTCACTGTAAATATAAGAAAACTACCCCCCCCCCCAGGCAGCCATGTTATTCAACTGACCGGAACCATTTTTCGAACTCAACTCTCGTATCAAACGTAGGAAACAAATGTTCTGACCAAATTTCATGACAATTGGACCAAAAATGTGACTTCTAGAGTGTTCACATGTTTTCACTATATACATATAGAGAAAAATGACCCGACCCTGGCGGCAATGGTTTTTCACCGATCTGGACGATTTTCAATCTCATCCGAGATATCAATAAAACCAATGTTTTGAGCAACTTTCATGATGATTGGGCAACAATTGTGACTTTCAGAGTGTTTACAAGGTTTCTCTATAGCCAAATAAGGAAAACTGCCCCGCCCACTGGCGGCCATGTTATTCAACGGACCGGAACCACTTTTGAACTCAACCAACATATCATTAAGGCTAACATTTTGACCAAATGTCATGAAAATTGGGCCAAAACTGTTACTTCTAGAGTGTTCAAATGTTTTCACTAAATACATATAGAGAAAAATGCCCCGCCCACTGGCGGTCATATTTTTTCACCGATCTGGACCATTTTCGAACTCATCCGAGATATCAATAAAACCAATGTTTTAACCAACTTTCATGATGATTGGTCAAAAATTGTGACTTCAAAGTGTTTACATGGTTTCTCTATAGCCAAATAAGGATAACTGCCCCGCCCACTATCGGTCATGTTTTTCAATGGACAGGAACCACTTTTGAACTCAACCAACATATCATTAAGGCAAACATTTGACAAAGTAACATGAAGATTGAGTATGAAATGTGACTTCTACAGTGTTAACAAGGTTTTTTCTTTTTTTTGACCTAGTGACCTAGTTTTTGACACAGCATGACCCAGTTTCGAACTCGATCGAGATATCATCTGAACAAATCTTCTGACCAACTTTCATAAAGATCGGACAATAAATGTGGCCTCTAGAGTGTTTACGAACAAATGTGAACGGACGGACGACAGACAAAGACCAGTCACATAAAACATCGAACCTCGAATAACAATTAACACATAAATGATTCAAACAACTACACTGTATTATTATGAAAACATTAATGGTCGAAGGGGAGAAACTACTGTTAAACTTAAATGCAATATTTAGAAGAGTTGTCTCCCATGTTACATGACCTTAATTCATGAATGTGTACAAACCTTTTTTACTACATAAAGTTAAGGAAAACTGCCCCATCCCCCTGGCAACCATGTTTTTCAATGGACCGGGACCATTTTCGAACTTAACTCGCGTATCTAGGAAACAAAAGTTCTGACCAAATTTCATGAAGATTGGACCAAAAATGTGACTTCTAGAGTGTTCACATGTTTTCACTATATACATATAGAGAAAACTGCCCCGCCCCCTTGTGGCCATGTTTTTTCACCGATCTAGACCATTTTCGAACTTGTCCGAGATATCAATAAAACCAATGTTTTGATACAGTTACATGAACATTGGGCATGAAATGTGACTTCTACATTGTTTACAAGGTTTTTATTTTTGTTTGTCCTAGTGACCTTGTTTTCGACCCAGTTTCAAACTCGATCGAGATATCATTGGGACAAATCTTCTGACCAAGTTTCATGAAGATCGTATAATAAATGTGGCCTCTAGAGTGTTTACGAACAAATGTGGACGGACGGACGACGGACAAAGACCGGTCACAAAGCTCACCTGAGCAATCAGGTGAGCTAAATAGCATTGCATAAAATACAATATGAAAACTTTAGAAGCCACATTTTCGCATGATCATCATTAAACTTGCTTAGAACAGCTGTAGTGATGATATCTTGATCAAGTTAAAAATGGTTCCTGTTGAAATACATGGCTGTAGTGAAATATTGTGAACAAGAAGTCACATTTTTTACCCAATCATCATTAAATTTGCTTAGAACATATGCTCTTATGACTTCATGGCTAATTCCTTAAATTCTAAGATGGCTAAGGAAACAGCACAAAAGCTGCTCAGCATCCGATCTCAGGTGATTGACCAAGGGACTTTTTATCAACAGATTAAAGTTATTGCCATTTACTATATTTAAACTTCGTCCTGGACCAATCTTAAATTTTAAGTGGTATTAATTATATTGAATAGTTAACCAAACAAGCCATTCCCCCTGACAAAGCAGCACAATTAGGGAGAATATTTCAAGCATGACAAGGATAGTTTGTATCAATTTAAAGATCTTACTTAATTAATAAGTTGATGTGTTAATGCTTAATTTTTCATGACAAGTTCATTATTTAAAGCTGGATTGGAATCCTAACTTGGCATTCTACAGTTTAAAATACCCCTTGTATTACCATGCTATCTAATTAACTTAAACCGACTATTATCTTTGCTTTATTGATTAAAAATATGTCCAAATAAACTAACCACAAACTCAGTTGTATTCAAATGGTTTTATCTGCAATACATTTCATATGACATATAAGATAGTTACTTTGCCTATTTATAACCTTTAAAATAAAATTGAGTTTTATCTTTGATAGTGGTACGGTTAGGCGCTGCTTTTATTGGACTATGGACCGGAGCTAGATGGCGTTATTTCTTCATCTCTTTAATATAGCCTACCGGCAGTAAGAGATTCTAAACAATATTAATTAAATTAAACTTTAAGAGTTTAAAGCTGCTTTGTTTACAAAACTAATTCAGTAAAATGGCAACCTTTTTACAATCCAACCCATTGACAAGGGATCTGACATTCTCCAAGATTCTTATGTTCGACAT
Source organism: Dreissena polymorpha (assembly GCF_020536995.1). Taxonomy (NCBI): domain Eukaryota; kingdom Metazoa; phylum Mollusca; class Bivalvia; order Myida; family Dreissenidae; genus Dreissena; species Dreissena polymorpha. The sequence continues at coordinate 90,172,634 of NC_068359.1, forward strand.
GTAAAGACAAGAAACTGGATAAAATGGCTGATTTCTACTGTGAAACTTGTGTTAAATTTTACTGCGGAATATGTATTGGCATGCACAGCCAGTTGTTTATAAAACATTTGAAGAAATGGCCAGTGGCAAAGCAGGTGGAAGATTTTCTATTGAAATGCGATGTCCATAAAGATGAAAACCTTGAATTGTTTTGTGATAATCACATTGAGCTGTGCTGCACAAACTGTGCAATTCTTAATCACAGGTAAATTTTAACTATACTTAAATTAAGAACAGGTTAAGAAACAAATGTAGGGTTTTCAAAACTTCTTTTCTAGGAAGTCAAATTATTACGGAAATATAAAATAAATTTCATAATATCAACAAAATATTTTTATTTCAATAAACAATTAATTTGTTCATGTACAATAATTCAAACACGAGCTGTCTACATCGGAAGACATATGCCCCCCAAAAACGCTTGTTCGAAAGCTAAACGCAGATTTCAAAACCTTAACGCGGACCCAAAGTTCAAGGTCAATGTCAAAGGGGTCGAAATTTGTGTGCGTATGTAATGGCCTTGTCCATATACACATGCATACATGTACCAAATATGCAGGTTACATCTGAAGCAAAAAAGAAGTTTTGAGCATTTTTCGAGCGGAAATACAATTTTTTTTATAATTCAAGGGCCGTAACTCAGAAGTGCCTGTGTAAATTTGGCTGATAATCACATTTAACCTAGATCTTATTATCTTACACATTTTTATGAAGTTTGGTAAAGAGCTGATGACAATTGCTTGAGTTATTGAGCGGAAACAATAAACAAACTCAATTTTTCCATGATTCAAGGGCCCTTACACAGGAGTGTCTTGGTTGACAATTTTGCTGATTATTGAACTTGACCTAAATCTCATGACCTTACACATTTTCATGAAGTGTAGCGAAGATCCTATGACATTTGCTCGAGTTATTGAGCGGAAATGAGAAAAAAAACGCAATTTTTCGATGATTCTAGGGCCGTAACTTAGAAGTGTCTGGGTCGACTAGGCCGATTATTGAACTTGACCTAGATATTATTGCCTTACACATTTTCATGCATTTTGGTAAAGATCCTATGAAATTTGCTAAAATTATTGAGCGGAAACGAGAGAAAAACATTATTACGATTATTCAAGGGCTGTAACTCAGCAGTGTCTGGGTCGATTTGGCTGATTATCGCACTTGACCTAGTAGTTATTGCCTTACACATTTCCATGGAGTTTGATGAAGATCTGATGATAATTGTTATAATTATTGAGCGAAAACGCGAAAAAAAAACAATTTTACGATGATTCAAGGGCTGTTACTCAATAGTGTCTGGGTGAATTCGGCCGATTATCAAACCTGACCTAGATATTATTGACTTACACATTTTTAGGAAGTTTGGTGAAGATCCAATGAAAGAGTTATTGAGCGGAAACGAGAAAAAAACAATTTTACGATGATTCAAGAGCCGTAACTCAAGAGTGTCTGGGTCAATTTGGACGATAATCGAACTTGACCTAGATGTTATTGCTTTACACATTGCTTGCCCCCCCCCCCCAAACCTATATTCTGGGGGCATAAAAATATAAAAAGACAGCAGTTTTAAGATATCTTTGTAATTGGGTCACTGATTTCACATCCAATAAAATATCTGTTGAAATTAATTTGTAGGTTTTAGATTAAAATAAATGAATACTTATGTAAATAGCATGTTGACCTAAAGCTGAATTCTAGTATATGAACTATTTCATTCTGATTTTACCAAAGTATTTTATATTCCCATTACACAATCTTTTAAAATTATTTAGTATTGTATACAGGTGAAAGTTTTTTTATTCAATTATTCAATTCAAGAGGCTAGCATTCAGTATGTGCACAGTTCATATGATGAGCAGTTACACAAGATACAGAACACTCGCAGAGAAATAAATGCAGCCCTAGACACTATTGAACAGAAGACACGAAAGGAAATGTTAGATACTCTAACCAAACTGCAGTCTTCTACCAAAAGTGAAGCTGATAAATGCATCAGGCTTAGGGATGAATTGAAACAACTTCGAGACGCTACACAGGACATAAGTGATAAAAGCAAGCAGGAGTTATGCTTTATTGCCACCAGAAAATGCGAGAAAATAATAAAACAATCTAAAACTTTTTTGAAAAGCACTCTTCGGGATCAATTTTATATATCATTCCAGCCTAACAGTGAAATTGTACAGTACTTGACAACACTGTTAGGTCTTGGAATGATTGAACACAGTACCCAGATTGAACGAATGATGGTACAGAACAAGGATCCAAACAAGGTTATCACTGTGCAGGGCAAGTCTGAACACAATGTGAAAATATCAGGTGATTCATGGGAATGCGATATCACAGCAATCCTTTTTCTCCCAGCCAAACAGATCCTGGTTGCAAACTACATGAATAAGAAAGTCAAGCATCTTGACCAGCAGTACCAGGTGGTGAGTCACTGTAGTGTGACTAGCTATCCACTGGCCCTGTGTGATATAACACCCAGTGAAGTGGCTGTTACTGTGAATGACCCTGCTAAGAACATACATGAGGTCCAGTTCATCACAGTCAACAACAGACAGCTGGTAATAGGAAGAAAGCTTCAGTTACAACATGCCTGTGTTGGTATTGCCTTCCACCAGGGAGACATGTATATTACTGCTATGACTGCACTGTACAAGTATACACTGAATGGGAAACTTGTCAGCAAGATGTATGAGGATACATCAGACAGTGATACAGGTAAGAATAATTGTTAATGAATCATTATATGTGAATTGTTTAATAAATACATTTAAAATGTTCCGTCAGTGTATTATTTCAACCGAAGTTAAGAAAATAATTAATGTTTCGTATCGTTGATTAAGACATTCCCAGAATGCCATGTCTAAAAATATTGTGAAATAATTAAATTTTGTTTACATAAAATTTAATAGATTGGTAAAATCGGGCATATTTAGTAGATCTTTTAATTGTTTGTTGCTTTTTATAATATCTGATATAAGAATTTGACCTAAAATGTTGTTGAACATTTGATTGTATGGTTCAATAACTGTTTGTAACCTGTTTTTTTTTGTTTTGTTTTTAAATCTTTAGTAAATGAGCATGACTTCATAAGTTCAGCAACTGACTTTCATAACTAATGAAGGATAAGGATCCAATTTCAATTTCAATATCAACCATATAGTTATTCTTTTGAATGATGATCACGTAAAATATTCCATTTTGTGTCAATACCATTGTAACCAAGTTTGTATGTATGGGTAATGTTAATGAGTCATATACCACCTGACATATTCCTGTTCATATTTAAGCGTAATTATTTCTTTCTACGATGTTTGTGAAGACTTTAATTATTCTAACACCAGTCACTCAAAAACATTTAGAGAACACAATACACTGGGACAGAACTTCCTGCCACACATAAATATTTATTATTAATGGGTTTTATACATATCTTAATAATTTGTTGTCTCTGGTATTTTTAACAACACATTATTTATACAGTTTCAATAAGATTTATTATTAACTACTATACATGTTATTCAATATGTTGATGGTACTCTGTTTTACAGTATTCAAGTGTGCTGTGAGTCCCACAGGGGACAAGTTTTACATCAGTAATAACTCCCAGCACAAGCTCCTCACTCTGGCCAGGGATGGTTCAGTCCTGGCCACATTCACTGACCATGCACTACAACACCCAACAGGTCTTCATGTGACACCTGCAGGCCAAGTGCTGGTCAGTGGATATGGGTCCAACACTATCCTACAAGTAGATAGTGAGGGCAAGAGAAAGCTGGCTAATCTTGCTACGAAGGATGGAGCGGTGAAACCATGGTCAGTCTGCTACAACATACACACTGCCTCCATCATTGTGGGATTATACAACAAGAGTAGTATCATCGTGTTCAAAGTGGGATAGTGTAATTTAACATGTATCTTGATTGATGATTCAGAGGATTTAATTTGTCATGTGATTGTGTTGTTGTGTGTAAGAACATTTTGTTATGATAATAAAAACTTGTTAGTGTTTTTGCAGGTGCATTTATTTTATAAACAAATCATGTCATAAGTTCAACGAATTTTCTGTGAACATTAGAATTGATATAGGGTGTATTATAGTGTTACATCAATAACAATTGTTTTTGTTTTTCTCATTGACTTTACAAGTCAACATAAACTGCAAATGAAAATGCAGAAAGAGTTTTAGATCAGAATATAATGTCTGTCATTTTTACCTAACATCAACATTACACTGTAACTATATTTATCATACCGCTGCATTGATATCTGCCTGACATAACACTCCTTGATATATATTTTTTATATCATTTAAACAGATTGTTCTTATATCAGTCGATGAAAGGAGAAATGTCATATTACTCGAAGTCAACTAAAAAGTAATATTTTTTAGTAAAATCGAATCAGATTCAACAAAACAAACAATTTGATACCAATATGTTATATATTCTAAACACAAAATGCACCAAAAACAGCAAAAACTTATGTTACAAATATTAAGCGCAAGAGCTCATGACGTCATTATTAACACATCAAACAACAAAAATCATAGTCTTTCCCGCTAAAAATGAAGCTTTTTAGCGATATTTTCATTATTTCTTTAAACTCGGGATGTAGAGGTATGATAAACAGAAAAACAGGTTATTGCCTGATGTTTTTGTAATATATCAGGATCGGCACGAATAAAATAATGGTTCGGCAAGCCTCGCCGTTATATTATTCTAAGCCTCGCCTGATATATTACAAAAAGATCAGGCAGTTACCTGTTATTCTCTCTCTCTATATATATGTAGACATATAGGCTAGAATTGCTTAAACATACATAAACATGTATTGAAGATGAATTAAATTGTTTGTATCTTTGATTTTGAAGCATGATGAATACAGTGGAAACCCAATTGCTTCGAACTTCCGTTTGGCTTGAAATCTCCTTGAAGCCCAGATTTTCTATTGCTATAAATTCATTTATTATATGGTTTTTGTTTGATTGTATGTGTAAAAATGTGTTTTTGAAATATTTTAAATATGTTTTTAAAAATATTGATGAATTAAAGTAATAAGTGTTTATTTGGTATTATTCCCATCCATTGAACTCTTAACCTTTCATAAACTCCAACCACAATCAACGCCGTTTATTTTTGTTAAAGATATTTCTTGTTAAGCAATACGTCAATCCCTACACAAACTGGCTTTTCAACAACAAAACCAGGATTTCTGATACAGTTTGTTCACATGCCTTTCCTTATAAAAGCCTAAATATTCATAAAAAGATTTCAATCAACTATCGGTAAATAGATGACGCATTCATAAAATCAATACTTATTCAATATATGATGTTACTCGCAAAATACAGAAGTTCTGGGCACAGCAGTCTGAGACAAAAATATACAGTTTCCAATATATATATATATATATATATATATATATATATATATATGAGGGTAACGTTACGGTTTCAGAGATTCATGTTAAATATTTCACTCAATACAAATTTGGAAAACAAAGTCTCCCCCAGGGTACGGTTTTTTAATTTTGACCCGGTTCGGCATGATTTGAACAAAATTTGAAGAATAATATTGAACTTCTAAGCTATGTGGTTTCAGATGAGATTTGTAAAGATTTCATCTTTACAACCATTGTTTTAGCCCCATCACAATCCAACAAAAACCACTGTATAGCAGCTCATCTGTTTGCTACAATATTAACTGATATTATTTTATTAACATTTTTCTCATTTAAAACACTCACTACTAAAAATTGCAGCTGTTTCTACACATTTTGCGAAGTAATTAAAGGGTCACACAGACACAGAGTAAAGATGTTTGATTTTGTTATACAACCATATGCATGTGTTGAAAAACAAGAGGGCCTGAAATATCAAAAGTCGTTCACCTGAGATACAAAGGGCCTGTTCTATGCAGCCCCATATATCACTAAAACAATGTTCCAACCAAGTTTCAGGAAGATTGAATTATAAATGTAACTTTTAGAGTGCTAACAAGGTTTTACTATAGCAATATAAGGATAAATTCCCCGCCCCCTGGAGGTCATGTTTTTCAACAGACCAGAACCATTTTCGAAATCATCCAAGATATCATTCAAACAAATGTTCTGATCAAGTTTCACTTAGATCGGAGAATAAATGTGACTTTTAGAGTTACTGTTAACAAGATATCACGAAAGCCATTCAAGGAAAAATACCCCGCCCCCTGGTGGTCATGTTCTTCAACCAACCGGAACCATTTTTTAAAAGATATAATTGGGACAAATCTTCTGACCAAGTTTCACGAAGATCGGACAATAAATGTTGCCTATAGTGAGTAACAAGGCTTTACTATAGCCATAATTTATTTTACACGTATAGCCATGTACGGAAAAATAACTAACCGGAACCATTTTCGAACTCGTCCAAGATATCATAGGGACAAATCTGTTTAAGTTTCTTGATGATCAGACAATAAATGAGGCCTCTTCAGTGTTAACAAGGAAATGAAAACAAACTGAAATAATCATTAATTACGCAATGGCGGTCCAATGAAAGTTGGATCATTGGGAATGGAGTAGATGTTATAAACACATATATGAGTGTACTTTTACCCGTAAATTAAGCTGTTCAAAAGAACAGATGTAACGGTCAGGATTGCAGAAGCTATGATAACCCAGCGCAATATACCCTCCAGAACCAGATACACATAAACGTGAACAATGAATCAATATATTTACAACATTAAGATAAACTATTTACAATATGATATGACTATGAAAAGAAATATACAACAAAGTATCAAAGTTAATGGACAGTTAAAATCTAATATTTAAGTTATATTTGGACGATATATGACGTAGTCCAACTGTAGATGATAACGTCGAACGGTAGATGTAGTGGTGGAGTAGTAATGAGCGTCACGACCTGAAATTATGTCCAGCCGTCAATGACCAGAGCCGGAACTGAGCACCGGTCGTAGTGTTCTGCGAAGTAGCAAACTTAGAGCTGTATCAAGCCCGAAAGTAGAGCGCAGATAACCCGAGCCCAGAAGTAAACTGTAGATACCTGAGCTGTATCAAGCCCAGAAGTAGCCTGTAGATACCTGAGCTGTATAAAGCCCAGAAGGAGCCTGTAGATACCCGAGCTGTATCAAGCCCAGAAGTAGCCTGTAGATACCTGAGCTGTATCAAGCCCAGAAGTAGACTGTAGATACCTGAGCTGTATCAAGCCCAGAAGTAGACTGTAGATACCCGAGCTGTATCAAGCCCAGAAGTAGACTGTAGATACCCGAGCTGTATCAAGCCCAGAAGTAGACTGTAGATACCTGAGCTGTATCAAGCCCAGAATTAGCCTGTAGATACCCGAGCTGTATCAAGCCCAGAAGTAGCCTGTAGATACCCGAGCTTTATCAAGCCCAGAAGTAGCCTGTAGATACCTGAGCTGTATCAAGCCAAGAAGTAGACTGTAGATATCTGAGCTGTATCAAGCCCAGAAGTAGCCTGTAGATACCCGAGCTGTATCAAGCCCAGAAGTAGCCTGTAGATACCTGAGCTGTATCAAGCCCAGAAGTAGCTTGTAGATACCTGGGCTGTATCAAGCCCAGAAGTAGCCTGTAGATACCCGAGCTGTATCAAGCCCAGAAGTAGCCTGTAGATACCTGAGCTGTATCAAGCCTTGAAGTAGCCTGTAGATACATGAGCTGTATCAAGCCCAGAAGTAGCCTGTAGATACCTGAGCTGTATCAAGCCCAGAAGTAGCCTGTAGATACCCGAGCTTTATCAAGCCAAGAAATAGATGTAGATACCCGAGCTTTATCAAGCCCGGAAGTAGTGTTCTGTCAAACACCGAGCAGACTATGCCCGGAAGTAGAACGTATTTGAGACGTATCACGTGATCGGGCGGCCGTACACCGTGCGAACGGTTCCCAGTATTGCCGCCTTATAACGAGGTGTCGTATGTACTGTCAACGAGTATGACGGATGCTCATGTAGCACTGGCGTAACGCTAACGCACGGTGCGTTCACGACCTGACGTCTATCATGCCATACGAATCACGACATTGAAACGGCTAAAATAAATGACATTAGTAAATACTTTGTCATTAACGACTGTCTTACAGTCATACCATATAAATATATACGGTACAATGTCCTATAAGGCTATCACAAACTTGTTTAATTCCATAAATGCATAAGTTTCTTATAAAATATTGCTACTCGCTTGAATGCATATAGTAAATGCACTGTGTGCCAAAAAGTTGCACATATAATACTCAATTCACCAACTAACATCTGAATTTTCAATGTTATACTCCACCGGTATGTTTAATATTCAATTAAATCAAACTTTAATGGTTTTTTTAATCAACTAACACCTAAAGCGTTTACACAAGATATGATATAGACATTTACAAAGTCATTATTATACATGCCTAGCATACCTAGGATTATGTACAAAAGCAAACTATTACACAATTTACTTTATTCCTTTAAGCATAAATTGCAATATTTAAATAAAACAACAATTTATTTAAAGCCTAGCAAAAACGAGTATCAAAACTGTAATGGAAAATAAAATAACTTACCCAAATGCCGTATGTTGCGGACACTTACTTCCCAGCTAGTGCTCTAGTCGCAATTCTGTAACTGTCCGTGTATGTCAAATAGTCTGCCGATTTTTAATATAATACATGTAATCGCCCAGAAACGTTTACCGCCAAAGCGAGAAACATGCTTTCCATAAACTCGAATTGAATAATTTTTCTTCAACTGACCAATCAAAATAGACACAAATCGATCATGTACACATCACAAGATATCGTACGACTATACTCGTGAATTACTGAGGCCCGTAAGTTTTACTTTACAGAAAAACATAACAATTTACAAAAATATGAAGATCGAAGTTTCTTAAAACTAAACGTATTTAATCGTGTTTTGGCTTAAAATGTATCTTCTACCACGCTGAATAATGTGCCTAACAAAAACTTGCTTAAAACCCCTAATATAACCACCAAACAGAAAAACTGTAAACTCACATAATTTAACAAATGTACTGTTCTTTACAAATGAGGCCCGATAATTAACATTAAATAACAAAGGAATGGGTTCTATCGTTACAACAAATTAAACTGCTAGCGCACCCTAAAAATATGTAAATGATATAGCAAAGTACTAGAGCGCTTTTGAAAAATCAAACATTATTGAGTATTTTAACCTCATTGATTCATTGATAAAACCAATCCTTACATACTGGGATGAAATATGAGGTCATACTTTCCCCGAGAATATAGAGCAAATTCAAACGATGTTTTGCAAATATTGTATTCGTCTAAATAAAGCAACAAATTAGTGTATTGCTTTGGGTGAAACGGGGGACAAGTATTATGTGTTTACTATCAATTGAAGTGGGATAATTCCATATAATGATCTTCTGCATTGAAGTCTCGGGCCTTTCCCGGACACGGTCTTGTGGTGTACTCTATCTGGTATCCGGAGAGGCGCCCCCTCCCCCCCCCCGGGAAGTGCCCCCCAGAGAGGTGCCCCCTAATTTTAAAGGGGGCGGAGAAGTGCCATCCCATCAAATCGGGAGGTGCGGAGAACTGCCCCCCCCCCTGTCAGAATTAAGTAGGCGGATATCTGCCCCTCACAATAATTCAAGGGGCGGTAAGTGCCCCCCCCCCCCCCTGTGTCAGCTTAAAGAACAATGAAACGTCAGGTATCATCATCACACCTTTTTACCGTAAACAGTTACTCAAACAACGAGTGTTTCTAATAAAAAGTTCAATGCAAATGGTGAACAATTAATTTCTAATGGCGAGTAAGTTGTGAAAACATTACCTGTTACGCATTTTATTTCCATTTATCGAAATGAATAACACAAATTATATACAGCCACGTGATAATATTATTTAAGCCCCTTTGTATGCCACTGCAGCATTCACTACACATGAATGCCGTGTAAAAATCGTGTTTTAATAAGAGCGCGAAACATAGTCGAGTTCCACGTAGGAAAAGCGTGCGTGTTTAAACAGACCATGTGTCGCAACTAAATTAAGACGTGCAACTCAGTACATGAAGTACTTATTAATGATAAAATGCATCGTAATTAATGCACACAATAAGAAAGTATTGACTCATTAACAATGTAAATAAAATACGTAGATTTACGAATAATTTAATAAACTAAATTAAATTGGCAAAATGGATTGTCCGTAGTGACGGTTCCATTGCAGTTCTCGCTTCGTCGCTCTAATCGTTGACTTGGTTTCCTTTTTCTTGGTGTAGGAGAAAACTTCGAAACATGGCTTTGCAGCGCCTCTCTGACTCTTAACGAACTCCATAATTGATGCAATGGTTATGATGCTATTCGACAGTCTATATTGTATTGTATACATTTGACGGAAAAAGTTTGCATTTTGAGCAGAGCATGTCGACATGCATCTTCAAAAACCAAAATCGGTTTCAGTTTGCTTTAATTTGTTGTAAATTAGGCAGGCTGAGAACGTGTTACCTTTAACGATAACCACCGCGATCTTTTAATCTTTTCATTGGGAGACCGGACCGACTTTAATTATTGTTACCCTTGAAGAAAGCCGTAGACGGGTTTATTATATTGAACAGTCGAAATCCGTAATTGGTGAAAACAAACAAATCAATTATTGTTTTCAGTTTGCATAAGATTAATTGTATGAAATAGCATGCTTAATGTTTGTTTGAACTACGGGGAAAATACTCAGCCGCGACAACTTTTTATATTAGCAAAAAGAAAAAAAATTCTTTGGTCACATAGGTCTAATCCGTGATTATCAAGATGGCGACGTCCATGCCGAGGCAGGTATTTTTTGCCGTTTTATACCCTTTATTACTTGAATTTATTTTTTTTTCATTTCGCTCACTTTCCAGCCATATTAGCAAGAAAGTTACTGGCGTTTTTTCATTGTAATATTTGCTCTATATATCGACTTTACTCGCCGCGAGGGGGGCACTTATCCGGGTCATCAATTCTGACAAGAGGGCACTTCTCCGCCCCCTATTTTTCTGCAGGAGGGCAGTTCTCCGACAAATAAAAACTGTGAGGGGGCAGTTCTCCGCCCAGTGAAAAATCTTTGAGGGGGCACCTCTCCGGGGAGGGGGGGGGGGGCACGTATCCTATACTCGATGTAAATACCACACGACAATCTTGATATATAAATGTGTCAATAATCAGACTCCAGAATATTTAAATGAAATTATAACTTTTTCTCGAAATCATAAATATAACTTAAGATCTGCCACCCATAACGATATTGTTAATACCAAATCTAATACAGGTTATAAGAAAAGAGCTTTTTATACCATAGCATGGATATTTTGAACAGAATACCAATTGGAATAAGAATGGCATGCTCTATCTCTGCTTTTTAAAGGCAATATAAAACACAATTATTTTATAATCAATGATATGTCATGTTATTTTCTAATCAATGATATTTCATGTTGGTCTGTCTAAAAGGAAAAATGTGTGTTATGTATGGGTGTAAAAAAAAAAAATTTGAATGTTTTACTTGTTATAGATCTATATGTGAATGTTATTTTAAGAAGGCCACATTGTAAAAAAGTTTTGATTCATATGAATAATATGTATAATGTGTCATTGTCTTTATATGTAACCTGTTTTAAATAAAGCTTTTATTATTATTATTATTATTATTATTATTATTATTATTATTATTATTATTATTATTATTATTATTATTATTGCTAATTGAAAATGCCGTTACGTTAGCAAATAATTGTAATCAATTAAACAGTTTATATAAGTACACACGTAAACCTACCATACATTTTATAAATGTATGTCTTAAATGTAGGTCCGGTGACACGTGCTATAGCTGGATTTATCTGGATTGCGGAACGAATGCAGGATGTGTGCGTGTATTACGTTGCATATTAATGCCTTCGAGCGTTTGGTAATATAATATTGGAAAATGTAAAACTTATTCGTTGGGGTTTGAATTCGTGGTTCGGTATACCAAAAATCGACGAAAATTAATGCTGCAAGAATAATTATGATTTTGCATGTATGCATGCCCTGCAATTCAATCCTATTAAGTTACTAGACTCATGAAAGTTGGTAACATCTCTAAATTATTGCTGCAATTTCCAACGATTGTGTTGTTACTGATATTTCTTAGATTTTAGTGTTGTCAGAGTACATGGGCCTAGACCAGGTATCAAACCCGGACCGCATAGGTACGAAGCGCGTGTACCAACCAATGCGCGAAACAGACATCCCCTTGTTTTCGATTTTGCATCCTTTCCTTCAACAAGTTCAAAGTTTCATGTCTGAATGAACTGAGCTGTCAAAAAATACTCGTTTGATCGAGTCAAACAAGTTGTTGGAACTATGAATGCTATTTGATTTTCAAGAAAATTAATGTATAGTTAACATTTTTGTTCGAAATTACCGTAAAATATCATTATAATATCTTGTGAAAATGTAATGTAAATATCGGGACTGTAGGTCATGTTGGTCAAATATAGAAATTTTATTATACAACTGAATATACTTTTTTAACCAGGTTTTCCGAAGGAAAAAACTGGTTATTAGATTGGCGAATGCGGGCGGGCTGGCTGGCGGGCTGGCGAGCTGGCGGGCGGGCGGAACAAGCTTGTCCGGGCCATAACTTTGTCGTTCATTGTGAGATTTTAAAATCATTTGGCACATTTGTTAACCATCATTAGACGGTGTGTCGCGCGAAAAAATTACGTCAATATCTCCAAGGTCAAGGTCACACTTTGTGTTCAAAGGTAACAAAATAGCCATAAATGAGCTTTTCTGGGCTATAACTATGTCATTCATTATGAGATTTTAAAATCATTTTGCACATTTGTTCACCATCATGGGACGGTGTGTCGCACGAAAGAATCACGTCAATATCTCCAATGTCAAGGTCGCCACGACTAAAAATATATTTATTTTAAAACAAACTTACAAAGGGGGTTAATTTTGTTTGTTCATTTCAAAAGTTCAGTTTGAGTTGTCTCCCTTTATCAGATTTTTTTTCCACAATGAAAACCTGGTTTTGTGACAATTTTGTCCCTTGTTTTAAATGTTTTGGTATCTCAGACACGCTGATTTTATAGCGTTTTGATAAGGAATAATCGGAATATGGCTACTTGTGATTTGTATCTCAAGTCATCGTTTCTAATACTTAACTTGTTTATATTAATGATTTTTTTTATGAAATAAAAGAATCGTTTTAATACGATATTTGGGAATGTTTATGCTGCGTTTATTGTAAATGTGTATATTCACAGCAAATAACATTGATCGCCATATATTGTTTATAATCTTGCAGAAACATACTAGACAGTTCGAGTTTTAATGCTTTTATTAGTTTTTGATGAAACGGAATACATGTAGTTGTTTTTCAGATGCCACATATTTTCTGCTACAAAGCGCATGCATTATGGTATTGGTAATTGTCTAGTGAAAATTGATATGTAGTTAATCTGTTTTACATAAGTATTGCAAGAAGTAAAATGTTCATCTGATTATGAAACTAACAATTTAGTACACATTCAGATAGTAAACTACCTTGCAAGTTTCATTAATGTTTCTATTTTGTTTTGATAACTTTCAATAAGCAAAATGCAAATCTCCTTATTACGGTGTGGCATAAATACGATGTAATAAAGGTGACATAGGAAATATTTTATTTAAGATGCGCACGTCATAGCTGACCGATCAGAAAAGGTATCATATCAGAATAAGTAGCGCGTACGATTGTGTAATTCACACAATACATGCATGGGTTCTGGACTACTCATTATGAATAATCACACTAACCTAAAATGTTCTTTATTGAACATGAACAAAAAATATTGCACTAGCAATAATTTGGAAATTCTACCTAACAGAAGAACACTTATTGTTGCATTGTATAATATTATAATGAAAATACTATGTCCATAAGAAAAACTGATGTGTAACAGTATACATCGTAACTTACAGCATTAATGGTTATTTACTTTTCTTAAATATGAATATAGTCTTAAACTATCACTTGCTGATGAACTTGAATGTGGATACTGAATAGCTCAAATTTCTACATATCTTTTGTTATGTTTCTTAATCTCCATTGATGGAATTCGGTGCTGGCATTGGTGTGTTCATTTTAATATAACATCGTCCATTGAAAACAAGAGAATGGTAGATCCCGAAGTGTCTAATCTGAAGCCGCTGACTGTTGGTTAGCGTATTGACTTGCATGACTCCTTTGTAACCACGTAAATAATAGGTACCAAGATCGGCGAAGCTCTAAGCAGCCTCCTAATTATGTTAAGTACATCTTAACACACCTACTTATGCAACACTTTGTTAAACATAAACATGGAAGAGTGACGACTTAACATTTTGAAGAAATGTGCATCAATTAATAGCGCTTAGATATATTTTTACAGATGAAAGTTGATACCATTATGTTAAGAATTCAGAAAACATATAAACGCACTCGCTACACGTGCGACGTGACCTATTTGACAATTTTTAAATGTCCATACCTTAGTAACAGGATATTGTGTGAATTATAGGATTCCATTTCTGCGATGTAATTTTTTTTACATAAATGCACTTTACTAAAACATTAATTACATTACTCAACTGCTATATTAAAATATGTAAAATTTGATTCAAACAAAAAAACACAATGTCAGAAAAAATAAAACCACAAGCGGGTATCGAACTCATGACTTAAATCAAAACGCAACGACACAGTAACGATCGGAAGACATCGTATGACGGGCCACGTCCAAATGACATTATCAACAATATAGTGTCATGACCCCATCTTTGACATTTTTAATTGAATAGGTCACGAGTACAGGTTTGTTTTTATAACCATGTTTTACATTTTAATGTAAAGTGTAATTTCTTATTGCATATAAAACCAAACATCTTATTATCAATATCTACTATGCTTAATTTACCATTTATATGCTTCATATCAATGGAAAATCCATTTTTATTGGTGATTTCAATCACATGTTTGGATAGACGCCATATTTAAAGGAAGTGACCTTTGACCTTTTGTTGAATTATGGGTAGTGTACATTGACGACCTCTGTCAACATGTCAGCAGACGATTGAATCTTTTTTTTCACAGAAGATTTCTACATCATGCGAATGTTTGATTTTTATCAAATAATTACATTAATGTACATTTATATGTTCTAAACCTTATTATTATACCTAAAGAACCATTTCCAGTCATTTTAATTAAGTTTATATTGTTGAAACTTTATGCGGTAACTCTGTTTATTCTAAGATGCTCGGTTACGCTCGGAAGATGCGCTTATGGTGCGCGGTTGAGAAATCTCTCGGATTAATGTTAGGACCGCGCAAGGTTCGGACCTGCTCGGAGCCTTAGTATTTAAGCTCTGTTTTTTTCAAAGGGAGGGACTCTGATTTTTTTGTAAATTAAAGGTACATTCACATTATAGGTCTCATTTATAGATTTTTCTTTGATAAATATTATTGTAAGGCATTTTTAATTAAAAGTAAGTTAAAAACACTATAAATATTTTGCATGCAATAGAGCTTTGATTAAGATTGAAGGTTAAGGTGTAGGGATACCTTATCGTAAATTCTATTGAGACTGGTTGAGCATTGATAATGTGAGTTTAAGAATTGTATTATTTATTATAAATGTTGAAGGAATTGATGTTGTTTTCTTGATGAAGTTAGTAAATAATACAAATTTGTTTACCTTTATTTGGTTGTTTATTATAATTATTATTTGAGAGTCATTTAATGACTCAGGCTATAATCTTCAGTTTATTTAGTTTTAACAGAGTCTATTTTATTTAAAAATGTTGATATACAACTTATTTAAAGAAAAGTCGGTTTGACACCAAAGTAGGCCCGCTAAAATTGCATGTTCGGGGTGTGGGAGAAGATACAATATAAAGGAAAAGAAAAAGAAGAACCACTTGGTTCGTTACAACAGTTATCAGTCCTGCTGGGTCAAACTAATGAAATTACTTTTTGCATAAGCAAGTTTAGAGAATTTTTTGGTAAAGAGTTTTTCATCAGATCTTCGAGAAAATATCATGTACAGTACATATTAGGTAGATCACAATGGTTGTGCAGCGATACTTCAGGCAATCAAACGGCCATTGTTCACTTTAATTTAGTTTGTCAGATTTTATTGATAGAATGACATGTTAAGATAGATTGATGGGCATAATTTAGGCGTGTAAACGTTTTAAAGATGAAATAATTCAAGTTTGCTATTTAAATGTATTTCCCGAAACTCAACTTTTGTTTTAATAACGAAAGACACATATTTATTCATTAACATGGCAATTATAATATTGACCGTGTTTCCCATAATTTTACACAGTGTTTAATGTATTAAAGGAGTAAGCGTTTTTTTTTATAAACTGAGTACGCACCCATTTAGAAAATCTTATCTTAATTTGTTTGTCGCTTATTTAAAGGATGTCGTAAATCGTGTCCATCTAGATTCGTTAATGCACCATATGATGCTACGCACAAATATATGTATATAATTTATATGACCAGTTTGGGACTTTAGAGACTATTAAAGTTATCCCCTCAACGCCTTTTTGGCCAAGAATAAATGACGATTGCATATTCTCTTTGTAAAAGTCTTGTTAAAAACACAATAACAGTTGATGCTAGCTCAAATTCAATTTTCAAGTTAATGAAGCACAGTTTGTACGTAAAACTGACCTTTCCAACAACTGTATTCATACGTATTTTTGGGAGGAAAACATGCAGATACATCACTTGAATCAGTATGGATGAAAGTACGGTACGTTAGTTCTTATTTTGAGACAATTTGTGATGATCACATTCATATTTAATGGGCATTAAAGTTCAATTTCTAAGTTTCGTATTTAGGAAGTGTCGCCATAATGCATTCTTCAAAAACTGCTGATATTTGGTAAACACGCATTAACTTCCGTTTTATGCCAATCGTACAGCACATCGCATTTAACTATTACCCGAAATGTATAATAGTCTGTCAATAGTCTGTCAATGAATATTGTTTTGGTAAAAAGTAACGTATATCGTGCAAGAATACACTAAATGAAATGAGATAACAATATTAATTCTGAAATTATCAGAAGTGCCCTATTTGGCTTTGAACATGTATAGTCGATGTATAGAATAAAAATGTCTGGCGGATAAACTGCTTTACGTGGCATCATCATGATCACTTTCACATATTTTATTTTGGAGATTTTCAAGAAAATGTGTCATTAATTAGAATATATCAGTGTCTTTTTTAACTTTATATTATTTTTGTTTATCAAGACCTTTCAAATCAACGTAAACTTCATTTTTCAAATCTGTTTTTAATTCATTGCGCAACATTTATACTTTGTAAAATATTAATGAAACTACATGTCATAACATTTACTGACTTGTTCCACAACATTTCTTAGTAAAAAACACTTACAAACAAACACCTCAATACTGCAATTCCATAATCGCACGCGTTTCTTATTCTGATCTGATACCTTTTCTGATTGGTCAGCTATGATGTGCGCACGTCATAGCTATCTCGTGCTTACGCCATAGGTATTGCATGCGCACGTCATAGCTATGACGTGCACATGTCATAGAGACCGTTCAATAAAATATGTCCTATGTCCCCTTTATGCCACCGTACCTTATAACAGGGTCGTCGTCACGTGACTTTGTTGGATTCCTAATTAAACGTGAATGGAATAAAACAAACCGGTTAGTGCTGCTTTTTTCCCAAATAACTTTTTAAATCAATTAAGGACTGAACTAGTGCATAAAAGATCGATTTTTAAGCTGCTTATGGCAATGTGAATTACATCAGAATTACTTTATTTTATAAGCATGTGTTATTGTTAAAAAAATCCATGTATACTGCACGATTATGTTTCATGCAACATGAACTTTTGTCACCGATTTCAGACATATTCAAGGATTTATTCTTATACCTTAAGATATCAGCAAAAAAATGCAAGAAAAACTGCAGATTGTGCAATATAGATTTTTGCAAATGCATTTGAGATATTTGCAATCATAACATACAGTTCTTAACGGTGTGTTTACATTCTGTCCAGCCCGTGTGTAAACCCATGAAAGCCCCGTTGATTCTGCACACTTATAAACTAACAAGGACTTTAAGATAACATCAGCTATCAATTTTCAGAAAATGTTAGCTGCAATTTTCAGAAAATGTGAGCTGTTAATACTTGTAAACTGCTCAGTCTATGAAATGGGTGCGTATGGATCACACGAAACCTTGCTGTCTCATAACAGCGATATCAAAGACGGACACCGCTATTCCGCGACATTTGAGGAGAACTATTTCGAAAAAGGTGCTTGCCGCTATGCCTTCCGGGGCGTTTGACGGGAGATGGGCCAAGAAACGGCAAGAAATGCGTAACAAAGGTCTTTAGAGGAGAACTTGCTAAAAATCTTATCCAGTGAGCACCGGATTTGGGTGCTAGTAAGAAAGCGTCTGGTTTCGCCGAGGAATTTATGAAGAACTACTATGACAGAATAAAGGATTTCTTGGGGCAAAACGAAATAGAATTTCTCAAACCGCTCTTGCCAAAGATGAAGAGTTTAAAAAGATTTGATTTGCTGTGGTATATCCCTATCTGGCAAGGCGAACGATATTTAAAAATCAATGAATATGTAGCACTGGAACCATTTATTGAGGGCAGTTACGAGAAATTCAATTCGAATGGCGGCTACGAGAATGCTGTCCATCAGCTGATGACGGTGTTCTGCCATTGGACCTGGTACATCAGCGGTCATCAGTTCATGGTCTGCGATCTGCAGGTACGGTAACATCATCTCATTTAGTTAAAACTGATTTATTTTAACTCGATTGCATCTTAAAATGCGCATATTATGTTGAGTAAATCTGATATAAACATGAAAAATTGTGCATACTAGGGCGTGAAGTAGCATCGCAAGTATATTCTCACGGAACCAGCAATCCACTCACACGACAAACGGTTCGGCCTTACAGATCTCGGCATGTACGGAATGGAGCTTGAGCTAGGTAACCACAAGTGTAACAAGATGTGCCAAAGGCTGGGCTTCGACAACCCGATGACAGGCGTCTACGTTCGCACGGGCCCTAGGTCCACTACGTACTCGTTCCAGGTAGGCCCACAGCACACTGGCAGCGTGGATGACTTATATCTGCGGCTTTGACCATCTGCTGGTTCAGCTTTTGTTTCAATTAATGTGCATTTGGCTGTTTTAAATTTCAAGTCTTCAGTGGCTGTCAGCGGTAGAGTAACGTCGTATTGTGTTCTTGGAACCTGTTTAAGCTCATTTTTGGGCATAAATAAGGCACCGCATTGTATAATAAGGTGTTTTTGTCCGGCTGGAATAGCTGATGTTGCACTTTTTGTATATTTGTCGGAAAAACCTGATAAAGCCACAGTTTCATCTAAAAACAAACTCTTTACGTATATTTTGAAAGTGCAAATTCGCATGCTATATTTTGTTTACCGTGTAGAACAAGCATACGGAATGTTTTTTTGATGTAGAATAACATTAACTTATAGCGACGTAATTGGCTATTTATGTTATGCTTTACGGTGGTTTATAGAGAAATATCAGTGAATTAAAACTGATAATTCATTGTTTCAAACAGTGAAATTATCGATAATTTTCACTGTTTAATTGTGAAATGTCAGAACGTCAATATTTTAGCGTCATTCTCCAGTTTAAATACAACAATGATCATTTGTAAGCCTATAATAAAAAGACAATTTGTTGAAATCGTTGGAATATCGATTTAAATTTAAAGATCATAGAAAACAATATTTTCCGCCACGAGCGAATTTTTTTCTTTCTATGTTCACGAGATATTCCAAAAATTCAATAAATATATTATACACTTGGCCTATCTCATTTCGTTTTTTTGTGAAATGACGTTGTCAACATGACATGGAGTCACGTTAGAAAACTGTGTTTAAGCGTTGTAAAAAAAAATCATGAAATTTGGATCCTTTTTTCGCAAAAAAATGTGTGCTAATATGTGGAACACATTGTCTTTATATGTTATCCAGCTCGACATGGTGATTCATTAAATGTTTATTTACAAAAGTTAATCATGAACTCATTAAATAAACACTATATATGACATAGAAAATCAACCCGCGTTAGAATCTACACATAATCGCAAACATTATGTTAGAATCTTTCAAGCCTGAAATGCTGCCATGAGACACATTTGTTTGTTTCTCGCAATTAAAACTCGAACTGCAGTTCAAATATACATTAAAGTTCGCTTGGAATCAGAAACATCCACACGAATTACCACGATGACCTGCGTAAAACAGGTTACACTTTATTGTTTCTGAAGACCATACAACTGAGAAGACTTTGAATGACGTATTTGATAGATTAAAGTTTACATGTATTTTTTTAGCATATTTCCTGAACAATTTTAACACAAGCCATGTCGGTTTGGAAAATAAATTATCACATTGACTTGGCTTGCAATTAAGATAAGACTTTATTAATGCTGTTGTTGTTCCAGGTAACGGAAGAAGAGCTACTGAAGGCAAGGCGTGGAAGAAGCGATCACTTCCAAATAATGTCACCCATATTCGAATAGTCTTATTTCGGTTAGCACCTCTGTTTTGATTAAAAAAGAGGTTTTTAATGTGTGCTGTATTTAGGAAGCACGCATAGATTCCATGTCACAAAAACAGCCGCTTTCTCCTAATGGACCTTGTCACTAAAACTATATTGTCATCACTGGCTTACTGTTATTCTAGACAACCAGGAGACGAACATGTATTCCTCCAGTTTACAATAGTCGCAAGAACATTTTGCTAAGCCGAGTCTGGACTGGAACATTCCTGTCCTTTTTAATTAAAAATAAATATATTGAATACATGTGTGCAATATTTAAATCATCTTAACTTTTCTATTAATCAGTTGAATAAAGGATTCTTTTAAGACAAACATTCTTTGTTAAAGCCCAGCGGATTCAGAGGAGATGTTCAAGTTCATTATTGCCAACGTAGAAAACGGCAGAATATCTAACCATTGAGGACTTTGTGTTCAGATAAGCAAAATAAGAACAAAGTGTTGAATGAAAATCATATGTTTGTATCAAATATACACATTCCAACAATGTATTTCTATAACATAGGTATCATATCACAAGCTGAATATACAATGTCAAGCCACCAAAATAAATATGATGCCATTAAAAATGACATCAGACATTTATCATTAAATCAAAATCTTACTTTTACATGGTAAAAGATAATTTATTAAGTAATCAAATGTAATTCATATATATATATATATATATATATATATATATATATATATATATATATATATATATATACTTGCCGTCAGTGAGATAATCCACAGTTTTGTAAAAACATAAAAACTTTAAACAAACTTTACATTAACAAACAACACGTTTATAATGAAGACGCATACTCTGCAATGAAGATACTATTTCAAGCTTGATTCAAGAAATACATGTTACGAAGAAACATTTTTTCATTAAATAATGAAACTAACACCGGTGTGTCCAGGCTGCATTAGTCTGTCGACACTGGAAGAAATAGCAATCCAGATGTCAAATTGTAAAAATCCTTTTGGTTCCATTTAATGCGAGCTTTCTAGCTGCATGTTTCTGGGTACCTCATATTATAGGCAAGATATCACTTATACAAAAATTCAGCATAAAAAATCGCAAGGGCAGTAACTGTGAAATAATGAGAACAATAGCTATGCTTAT
Source organism: Dreissena polymorpha (assembly GCF_020536995.1). Taxonomy (NCBI): domain Eukaryota; kingdom Metazoa; phylum Mollusca; class Bivalvia; order Myida; family Dreissenidae; genus Dreissena; species Dreissena polymorpha. Next base: position 90,194,452 of record NC_068359.1, read on the forward strand.
TGTGCACTTAAATATCCAATTTCAACCCTTAAATGAAATAATTCAACTTAGGACAATAACTCTCAATATATCGAAGCAAGATGTAAGGCCATCGTGCACTGCACCAATGTGATCTATTTACACATTTAGTTAAATAGATCATACCTCACTCAGTTTTGAATTGAACACAATTTAAGAACAACTAGAGGTGTGTTACAGAATGTGATGTCCACACTACAAATATGTGGATACAGTGCCTGACAAATCCAAGTTATATTCTACAGAAAACAAAAAAAGTAATACATCAGCCACAACTGGTCGCAGTCACAAATCCATTATCAAAAATCTTATGTCATGTGAGGTCATTCAACTGAACGTTTGAGTGGAATTAACACAGCATTTAAAGGGGCGTTAAAAAACTAAATGTAAAGGGGAGTGAAGAACCAACATTTTGGGAATAATATAATTTGATTGTAAATATGAAAATTCGACAAAGAAAAATAATTATATATCGGCAAATACTCACTTCAGCAAAATGTTCTTGCTTTCTGTGCTTCTACACATTCCTTAATGTAAAATTTAGAGATATATCCACCATATAGTGAAAGAAAAGTTGAAAACTCAGTATTGTGGTCTACATATATAATTATATTGGAAAAACTGGACAAAGGGCCATATTCTGCCAAAACTCAGATACTTGGAACAACCAGTCTTTTCAACAAAATGAAAATAACTGATGAACCATTGTGGTTATTTTTTTGCAAATAAAATGAGGACAATTAAAAACATTTATTCTGGGAATGTCATATATCTAATGCATTATTAGATGAGATATTACCAGGACAATTGTTTCCTTTCAAGAATATGAAACATTTTTTGAGCACCATACATCACGGTAAATTGATTCGACCTACTGAAAACCTGCTCGGGGATTTGCTGAATACATACTTCACACATCTTTTATATTTCTCTAGTTAAATAAATCTCACACAACTGCGGTCCTACAACGTGAGCTCCTCAGTATTTAGAAGAAACTTTTTTTGTTATTACATAAATAGACGTATGATTTAAAATTCTGCTGACTCGAGAAACACGCCCTTGACATACATTTCGTTTCGCTAATGGTGTGTCATCGAAAGAAAATACCAAAGAGACAATTTACCGGTGTATGCAGACGAACTATTTCTGCTCGATTCGAATAGTTTGGGAGTAAAAATCTTAATAACTAACATCCTTAGCTTGAAATAATCGAACGTGCTTGCCTCTCAAACGATTAATATAGAATTGCACCTTGAGATTCTAACATTTCTTTTCGTTATTAAAGTCTCAGCTGGGTGCAAAAACAACAACAATAACAGTATATTTAGTATACGGTATATGTGAATACATATGTGCATATCAAAATTTACTAACTATACGTGTAAATAAATATGTATATATTAAAAAGTGAATACTAAATGTATATGTAAATATATATGTACATATAAAAATACTAAATGTATCTGTAAATAAATATGTATATATTAAAAATTAAATACTAAATGTACATGTTAATATAAATGTACATAACAAAAATTAAATATAAAAGTACTAAATGTATCTGTCAATAAATATGTATATATTTAGCATCAAATGTATATGTAAATATATATGAACATATAAAAAATTACTCAATGTATCTGTAAATAAATATGTGTATATTAAAAATTACACTCCGTTTCTCTAACTTTTCGTTTCGTTATTAGAGTCTTTTTTAAGTGTAATATCGATAAGTAATTTAAACGAAATATACATGAAACTATTATTAAAGTTCTGCATTGTTGGTGCTAAACGTCTAGCAAATATTTCTCTTTTTTTCTGGCTTTGTGAAACGTTAAGTTGTCTTATGACGCATTATTTGTTTTTATACATCATAGTATGAAATACATGTAACAATGTTTTAATGGAAGCAACTTAGAAATGTATGCCTCCTTGTGCCTTGCCATATGTTCAACTGTCTTATATAATTTTTCTTAATTTTTACCAATCAATAGATTATTGCATTGTTTTGACGCTGCAGCCACAACACACCCATCCGATATTGGTATTTGTTTTGTTTTGTTTTTCGTTTCGTTTCGTTTATTTCAAAATGCACATTTTCACAATAAGTGAATAGAATGAGCAAATACAGTTTACAAAACATAATAACAGAGTCACATCATTTACAGGAAACAACGGTAAATTACATCGTTCAGCAGGACAAGGTGAAAATATAAAAAATGCAGGATTAGGAATAAGGAACTGGCATTTTCTTACTTAAACATCAATGCAATTGATCCAAAGTTAACCATATATAAATTAACAGCATTATATATAGGTTGTATATTTAAAATAATAATTGCAATACATTTCTACTTAGGTTTAAGTAATGAGAATCCAATTCCTTATTCGGTTTGAATAACGAATAAGGAACTGGTTCCTTATTCAAATGTTGAAGATTGCCAAATGTAACGGAGACATCCAAGAGCGAGAAAACGAGCTTTCGGAGATAGAAAATCTATTGAAATAAAACAAACCAATCACAGCGATGTAAGTTTTGGTTTATAATTGAAAAAATAACAACACAACAACAACAACGAAATACAGAGGCATTTCGATGAAACGTTCCAGTCTAATAGAGGCAACTTGGCCGCTGCGTCCGGTTCAGTCTCGCTTTATTGTGACAACTTCATGGTGAAGTCGCACTTATGACAACGCTGTCCGACATATTGGCATTCGGTGCGAATACAGAACTTTTACGCTAAGAATGACGAATGACTGTTTACTATCAAGACCATTGCCGGTTTTTAGATCCCACGGTCAAGAATCGTGTGCCGAAGTTGAAAGTCGCCGAATGTACCGTTGGTCTGCATGAGCGAGAAAACGCGTATTCGCACAAACAAAATAAGACGAAAACACACGTTTACAGCTAGGATGCGCGCTTTTTGTTTGAATTATAAAATAATATTAAATATTGAGGCATTTCGATGAAACTTTTCATTCTTCTAGAGGCACTTGGACCGCTGCTTCCTGTGCAGTCTTTATTTTATGGTGACGTGTTGAAATCATTTTGCATGCTTTATCATATCCCTTCGTAACTGTTTTCGTATGAAAACGGAATGAGATATCTAAAACGTGTTTAGTGTTCAGCTATCATATAGCCTTGACCATAGTTCAGGGTCAGATATTACTTCAATTACTGTACCAGAGATATAAATAACAAATCTTACATTCAACATCGCCAATAATAACGAATATAAAGCTGTGCTATGCGAGAATGATCCGAACTTAAGTGTCCGAAATTATGGCCTCTGAATAAGGAATTGTGTGTAAGGTTATTTCCATATTCGGAAGCCTGTATTTCGGACGATCACTTTCGGATATGTTATATTTTAGATGTTGTGTGTGTTATTTGAGCGTGATTATGTTATATGGACATATTCTGTCACATTTCTTTTTATATTATATTTGACGATTTATACTGAAAACAAGTTTTATGAAGACGATAAAAAGGAAATGGTATTGTGTTACTCGAACATAAATTAAAATTAACCAAAGACTACTAAATGTCAATGAAAATCATGGTATATGTTGGTTCGAAGTTAAAAATATTTATTTAAATGTATTTCTACCTATTTTTTTTTAATAATTATACAGTATCTTATTCAGTGTGAGGAACTGGTACCTTATTTTTTATTCAAATCGAATAAGGAGCTGGCATTTTCATACTAAACAAACTATTAAAATGAACCAAAGAGACCAATAAATCAATGAAAATCATTGTATATTTAGGTTGGGTATCATAAACATTAATTGCAGTACATCTCTACTAAGTTTCATTTAATGATAACCTAGTTCCTTATTCGTATTGAATAAGGGATAATGAACTGGTTCCCTTTCCTTATTCAAATCGAATAAGGAACTTCAATTTCCTTGCACACAAAATACAATAAAATGAACCAAAGATACCAATACATCAATGAAAACCATTCCCGCCTAATATCCGATGTCGTATAACGCGCAACAGATTATCTTAAACAAACTTTTCTTTTACAAAGACTGCATAAACATGCTTTTTGAGTATGATTTTCGATAACATAGAAGCATTTTACAGAAAATTGACAAAAATGTGAATATAATTAAAAATAAAAAATAGCCGACAACGACCGATTTAGCGTTTAATTTCCCGGGTACGTTTTAGTATAATTTACGTACCCGCGGTACAGCTTTTTGCATTTATGATATGTTCATTCGGTTTTCAGACACAGGGCATTGTTTGGACGATTAATGGTATAGCCTTCGTATTGCGACGAAAGAAATTCGCAGAAAAAACATGGATTATATAAACAAAAACGACAAAATTATATCGATAATTAGCATGAATGGTATGATAAGTACATATTTGAATCTTCTGACCGTGTTTCATGAAGATCGGACTATTAATGTGGCCTCTAGAGTGTAAACAAAATTTTACTATGGCCATATATAGCAATGTAAGGAAAAATGCCCCGCCCCTTGGCAGCCATGTTTTTCAAGCAAACGTTACCATTTTTGAACTCATCAAAGATATCATTGAGACCAATATTCTGACCAAATTTCATGATTGGACAATAAATATGGCATCTAGAGAGTTAACAAGGCAAATGTTGACGCCGCACAACAGACGACGCACGACGGACAAAAGGCGATCACAAAGCTCACCATGAGCACGTTGTGCTCAGGTGAGCTAAAAAATAATCTTTATGGTATAACTTTAAAACAACTGAGGAACTTACTTCACGCACGTGCTTTTTTGTTCTCTGTTATCGAAGTGTCATCTGTTATCAAAGTATCCGCATTACCAGCGTGCCTATTTAGGTCGCTGATATAAACAAACTTAACCTTCTAGTATTGCGTTGTTAGCACCCATGAATACAAAAGAACGCCGCAATCTGTTGAGAACAAAAGAAAGTTTCCAAGACATATCAAATTTAACCCCGCTGTAGAAGCATGCACTATAAATGAGGTTACTCAACAGTCGCGATATAGCCTATTGGACATTTTTTCCCGCATCTATTAATAGCTTCAGATTATGAATGACTTGTGCTGGGCAAAAATACTACGTCATGAAGACGCAGCATATAGTGGACTATTTTAATCATCCATAAACATTCTCTTCCGCGACAGGTATAATACAAAAATTGTTTATTGATTTTTTTCTATATTCGCACCGTTCAAAAATATTCCATTTTACACAATATTCACATTATGTTTCCATTTGTGAATGAATATAGTTGAAGAACTAAAACCTCTTGCATAAATAATACAACTCTTTCTCGCGCGGATGCGGCAGATGCGGCAGTTATGGGACTTATCGTAGTTAAGAGCGAACTGACTTGAAATTTGTGGTACTGACAGTACTGTATGGAGGCTATTCATTGCCAAAAATCCAGCCTTGTCAACATGGCGATTTATACCTAGATCGCACTGAATAGATTTATTTAAAAATAAAATGTTGCTTGTAATCGGTGTTTTGGTTATCTCAGTTTTACAAGTTCAACTTTCACTTTTAATTTTGAAGTTGATATCTTTCAAATTAGTTAAACTGCAATTCGCTTTTGTAACTTTCAAAACTAAATTCGCCACATGTATCAAATGTACGTACACGGCACGCTTTACACAGTACACCTTACCGCTGGTGAAATGAAACTGCATCAGCTTGATCACTCTCAGGTTGACAACTTCACACTTGACTTTTACAAACATAAGCGATTAATATTAGTAGACTTAGTAGATTTTGCAACTTCCATATATGGCAAGTTTTACGGAAATAGCCGAGGATAAAGAGAAGGAGCCAATATTCATGACATGAAAGTAAGGAAGTTTACTCTGAATAGGGTGTGTAAGTCTCATTTACTTTCGTTTTCGAAGTCCTACTTCCGGGAACAACGCTTCCTCAGACAAAGTAAGAAAATAAAATGATGGTGTAGTCTATTGCTATGCTATCGGGTGCAATTATCGGACGGGAGGTGCAAATTCTATTTAGATTTCCTGTTGACCCCAGTGAAAGAAAAAAGTGGGCCGATAGATGCAGGTGAGGACTAAATTATTTATTTGATTTGATATTTATTTCGTCTGCACTGTCTATTAATCGTAATAATATCGCGTTGATCGATGTAGATGTTGATATGCAAAACCTATGTATTATAAGCATATATTTTCGAAGTAATGTTGAATTTGCAATTTTATTATCAAATGTTAACAGTAGCATCAACTAATTAATTAAATGAATTACAAAAGGCGTGTATATACCGATTTCGAATACAACAACTTTCGGATGAATAGTATGGAGTCTTAAATTAATTTAAATATTATCTAAAAGAGAACTCGTTTTGTTGATATTTATTTGTGTCGTCATTTTACTAAAATGTATTAAATCTTGTAAATGAGATATTTGACAAATTTTTAGAAGAAAGATGTTAATGTTACATTTTGTTTTACATTTAGACTTGAACTAGTTTTGATATTTAAATGTAGTATGTAATCCTAATATTTGACAACCGGCATGCATACTTTTAGTAATGCGGTTTGATTCTAAAATTTAGATTTCAACATATCGGTGTATAAACAAAACTCACAAACAATAGCATTAAAATGAATGTGAAATTCTCTTAAAAGTCATTGAAGCTACAAAAACTTTCATAAACCATACATTAATTGTCGAAAAGTTTATATACATGTACATAACATTTTAATAAAGCTCAAATGCGATCATAAATTGGGTGTTTACAGTCACTGTGATGTCCATCATCTGGGTCAAACTCATGAGACCTGAGTTTCATTTTTCACAATCAGACGAAAAAGGCCTAAGCTAGATGATACCCTGATAGTTGATGTTCCTTATGATCAAGCCATTTCAACATCAGTTGTCCAGGATCACAGCTATCATGTAGTGAAGCCATATACTGATGATGTCCATGTGGACAACCTAACAAATCATGCAAAAGAAGGTACATTTCTTAGTGCATTTGTATACTTAAGTTAGATTTTTCTGTAAATAAAAAAAATGTCATTTTATTTCTGACTTGACAAGCGAATCATTTGTAAAAATTGAATAGATAAAGGTGTTATTAGAACTGATTTGTGTGAGAATTACTTGCCAAGCAAACTAAAGATGGTTGATAAGCCATATTGATCTTTCACATAAATTGTGTATCAAATGTTTTAAACTAGCTTTATTGTTGTTTTTCCTTGATTACATAGCTCATCTCATCAACAACCACTACCAAATCAGACAACATACCTATGCTGATCCAAATTCTTTGGGCCCATTTAAAATAAATATTTCTGATTTAGTTAATAGACATGAAAATGGCAAAAAATGTACCTTATTAATTAAACATGATTTACCATAGCTGTACTTTTTGTTTGCTGTTGTTGATTTTTTACAGAATCTTATACAATGTTCTTGATTTGTGTTTCAGTTTAAGAATTGTAAAAGAACATTCGTGAACTGGAAAACGAGCTCAAAGTGCTTTAAATGCAGAAAAGTGGAACTCCATAAAGGATATTATAAATGATACAGACAAGGTATGTGAACAAAAAAAATATATTAATGTTGTCTTCAAGGTTAAGGTGCCCTATCATAAATATTTAAAATCCTTATTTTTATTCCTTGTGTATATTCGATTAAAATCAAACAAAAAATATGTTTTGGTAGTTTTGCAAAAGTAAACGCTATACTTTATGTCACATAAGAAAATTTAATTTAAAAGGGCAATAATATGTAATTATAGTGTAGTTGACAAATTGGTTTGTATCACCCCTCTGTAGAGTGTTAACCCGCTCCAACATATAATATAAATTGATGTTAATAATTGTAGATGCTGTTATATACATCATTTCCACCAGATGTCTTTCAAGTGTTGGTGAACATGGTCAACAGGATGTCATCCTTCAATTACTATTCTGGCTGGACAGTGTCATGTTTTACGGTTGAGGACCAACTCCTCATGACATTGATGAAGCTGCGGCTTAATTGTAAGGACTTGGATATGGCAGTTCGGTTCAATACTAGCAGGGGCTACGTTTGAAATATCATTAATACCTTCATCTGTGTGTTACATGAAATTTTATTTGAAGGAGTTCTAGAGAGTGTTGGAATACCAAGTCAACTTAAATGTAAAAGGTCTATGCTTTGAGGATTTTAGTTCTGCAAGGATAGTAATTGATGCAACAGAAATAATACAAGAAGTTCCATCTGATATGAACTGTCAAGCTCTTTCCTACAGTAATTATAAAAGCAGACATATTGTCAAAGCGGTTACTTGTGTGGCACCAAATGCATCTTTAGTATATTGTTCAGATCTTTATCGTGGCTCTACATCAGATTCATCTATTGTAGAACACTGTAAAGTTTTAGACCAGCTACAGCCAGGTGATTTAATTTTTGCAGATAAAGGTTTTAATATTTTTGATAAACTTCCATCTGGTGTCTCGTTAAACATCCCACCTTTTCTTTCTGGTAAAGGTCATTTTACAAAGAAGGAGGCTGAACTTAGCTTTAAGATAGGAAGGAGCAGAATCCATGTAGAAAGTGCCAATGAAAGAATAAAAACTATGATATTTTAAATCATATGCCGTCACAATATAGGCATTTGTCAAACAAAATATTTCAACTATGGTGTTGTCTTGTGAACCTTCAAGTACCACTGCTGAAGGAAATTGCTGATAAATATGAAATGACATAGTAAGAATTAATAAAATTGTAAAACTGTATTCATATTCATTTGTTATTATTATCTCATACCATGTTATCTGTTAACATCGACATATGTATAGCAATTTTTGTATAGCAAAAATCTTTCTTGCAAAGTTTCAAAAGGTCAATATGTAATAAAACATTCGAGCATATCAAAGCACGACACAACTAACAGTGATAGACACCCTGAATATGGTGCCAGTAGTCATTGGTCACTTTTTACATCAACCTTTCATGAGATGATGGCTCTGAAACAAAAAATATATCTATGAATTGCTCTGTAAAATCGAATACCATAAGCAGCATTTTACTGGGTGGAAGTGTTCAAGTTGCAAATTCAATTTCTAATAAAACTGTTGTAGTTGTGGTGTTCAATAAAGACCTAAAATTGATTTTAATGATTGGAAAAGAAACCAGGTTTTCAATTTGAAAAAAATAGTCTGTTAAAGGGAGACAGTTCAAAATGTGCATTGTTACCCCCATGTGTAAGATTCAATCTATTTTTACTCGTGGCGACCTTGAGTTCCATTTGAAACAAGAAATTTTTTTTTTTAAGTTATACGGCGTTGATTGTGGTTGGAGTTGGTGAAAGGTAAAGAGTTCAATGAATGAGATCAAAGATAGCGTATGTCTTTTTCTTTGCAGTTCTTAGCTGCATCACACGCAGTACGGGATGTTACGCGGAGTTTTCGTGCTTATTTTACATTATTACATATTGCTGGTCATAAACCTATAGATACATTACAGAAAACCAAAAGGAGAATGAAAGTGAAATTAAAACATATTATGAGTCAACCGGCCACACGCGAAGTATACGTACATACTTTTAATATTTATACTTGCGTTCTTCGAGCAAACCTATTTTAGTGGTTTGTCGGGCATTGCTATTTGATTCGATTATTAACAGTATCGAGAATCATCGCGCTCATGCTTAATACATTAGTCAATATGGTGGAATAATTCTTGTTAAGGGGTGTTGCTGCAGTTTTGCTGATTTTTTTCCATCTAATCGATTTTGTCCAAAAAAATTATTTAAGATATATATACAAATACTATATGAAAAATGAAATAAACACATAGGGTTACCGGCCTTGTTTTGATTTTATTCACCATTATATAACATGTACTTTTTCAATAAAACTGAAAAATCTCTAATTGCGTAAAAATAATTAATAACCTATGAAATTGGCAACATGTAGATATTACATAAGCTAAGATACATCATATACCATTTAATTAAACCACACACTACCAATAAAATGGAGTACACAGGTTAAATGTTAAGAAAATTATTTTTTATAATTTTTATGTCATCCCAAAAAACGTCATGTTTTACTATTGTAACCACATTAATGGAATTTAAAATTGCTCTGTCTAAAAGAATTCTGCGAAACTGATCTACGTATTGTCATCATAAAACACAAATAAAAAAGGGGGTCACCGCACTTTTAACAGATATTTTTTTGTTTTAACAATCCCTACCGTCTGCGTCAAATTTCATAAAATACAGCATTTAGGCAAAACCCAAGTAACGGTAAATAGATTGTTAGAAATATGCATAAACATTAGACATTCTTTACAATCTTAACTGGGATCACAACAGCTTACCAAAAGACATTAATAAAAAGCAATATTTAATCACAAACATAAGACCATACAGTATCAAACTCGACCTAAATGATTAATAATTTACATGTACTTGTGCACAGATTTTTAGCCATGTTTGGAAGTTTGAAATACATACATACATATCCGGTTAGGGCCGCAAGCTGGATCAGCTTCTAATAGCCCCCTCATGTTCGTTAACCCAGGTAGTCTCCGGTATAACTGAGTACATTTTATCTCCCATGTATTTATCCAATCTGTTTTTAAAGGTATTAAGGGATGGCGCTGTAACAACGAATTCCGGTAGATTATTCCACGGATCTATCACTCTCTGAGAGAAGAAGTATTTTCTGGTGTCCTTTCTACAAGATTTCTTCTTGAGTTTTAAACAGTGACCCCTTGTCGTAGTATTGTTCATTTAAAAAAATCTGTCAAATTCAATGTCTTCTTTTTTATTCAAGAGTTTAAAAACTTCGATCATGTCTCCACGGAAACGACGATATGACAAAGATGGTATTTTCAATATTTTAAGTCTTTCAATGTATGGTAAGTGTCTAACATAGTATACTAATTTAGTCGCACGTTTTTGTACTCGTTCTACAATTTCTATATCTTTCTTGAATCGTGGGTACCAAATTATATTACCATATTCCAAGTGAGGTCTGATTAACGACTTGTATAATTTCCTTAGTTGTTTTGTAGTAATGTGAAGAAAAGTCCTTCTAATTAGTCCTATCTTGCTGTTCGCTTTATTTATACACTGGTTCATATGTTCTCTAAATTTTAAATCAGGACTGAATATAATCCCTAAATCCCTTTCTTGTATTTTACTTGAAATTTCCTTTCTTTCAGATCCTTGTCCAAGCAGGTATGTCTTGTTTGGGTTATTTTTTCCAAAATGCATTACTTCACATTTTTCAGTGTTAAATTTCAAAAGCCAAGTGTCACTCCATTTACATAATTTGTCATTGTCTCTTTGAATTTGGTCCGTATCTTGTTGTAATTTTGCAAGGTTGAATAGTTTTGTATCGTCTGCGAAAAGTCTAATGGTACTTTCAATTAAGTCCTCAATGTCATTTATGTAAACCAGGAAAAGCGTGGGCCCTAAAACACTTCCTTGTGGTATGCCACTGGTAATATTGCACCATTCAGATTCACTTTTATTTACAATAACTTGTTGTTTCCTGTTTGTAAGAAAAGCTTTTACCCAGTTCAAAATTTTGCCATTTATACCATAAGACTCTAATTTCTTCATCAATCGGGTGTGCGGTACTGTATCAAATGCCTTGCTAAAATCATAATAAATACAATCAAAGCTATTACCCTCGTCTATCCAATTAGTCCATTTTTCCATTACGTCTAAAAGTTGTAGAGCACACGAACGTAAAGAACGGAAACCAAATTGAGAATTTGAAAACATGTTATTTGAGTTCATGTAAGAGTCTATACAGTCTCTAACACGTTTTTCCATCATTACATGCTTTAAATTGATAAATGTAAACAACAGGACTAAAGAGCTCCAGTTTAAAACAAGAATGAAATTAAAGAAGAAAAAAACTTTTAAAAGTATGTAAATACATAAATAATAATAAGTAACTTCATAAGTCTTAATAAGCTTTATTTATACATATAAACATTGGTTCGCACATGATAAACAATCACAAGAAACTGTTCAGAAGATCTTCCTTTGCCAGGAACAGCACATTGGCGAGCGCTGCCTTCACTGCTGCCTCATTCTTTGAGATTGATGATTTGCTGGCAGCCGTCATATCCTTCCGAAGCTGCATCGCCTCAGCAGCAGTCTGGTGTTCTGAAAAGAATAAATAAATAATACCACGAGACTTTGTTTTTATTATTTCCATACTGTATAATCAAATTTCAATACAAACAATACAGCTGGGAAGCAATGTGAATATGCACTTTAAACTAAACAATTTGCTACCACACACAAACATACCCTTTGTTTTTACATGTTTAGCTAAGGACTCCTTTTTCATAACGTTACAACCATATTAAGTGCATTTTTGAACTGGCTTTTAACACAGTAGTCACAAAATATTAATTTGTTTTCGCATCATATGAAATGAAAGGGAATTCTGACTTCCAGCTATCATTGAATTTTCGCTTTGCTTCAGAATTATCATGTTTTTGCAATTTTGAAGAATTTTTATTGCTTTCATTTGTTTCAATTTCTAAAGCACGCTTTCGAGGATTAAAGAAGTCATGAAAAGCCATGATTGCTTGTGAATATGTTATCATATATGTGTCTTTATATACGAAAGCCATCAACATAAACTGTGAAAAATATTAACAATCTTTAACTAATGTGTAAATAACAATACACTTACCATGGTATTGATTAAAGAGTAGCTGCCTTATATATCGTTATAATCATTGATCTTTGTGCCAGTTTGTCCTAAGTGTTACATAATTGAGTGTTCTTTATCATAAAAGAACCGTTAATCCGATAATAACCCCATAAAACTTGACAATAGAAGTAAAAACACCGACTGTAACACTTTCACGCTTCCGTGATTTCAGTGCACTCTACACTGTAGGTCGCTTACATCGTCGTAAATCAATATTTACAACTGACAAACGCTGGCCGCTTATGCTCGGTCGCGTGCTTTTCGACTCGCAGTACATGTTCGGATAGGATTTTACCGATTTTTTTTAATTCGCCACTTTAAAAAAATTGGAGCCACTTTAAAAAAATTAGCGACATTTGGCGCCAATGGCGATCGACAGCGGAACCCCTGATATACTAGTACACATACAGGAATATGGAAGTAATTACTAAATATGAGAACACAGCCTTTAATTACAAACGCTATTGCGCTGGCAATCCTCTGAAAATAAAAGGTGCACGCACAAACCGTATTGATTTCAAGAGTTGAGTGTACAACTGTTCTATCTATCAAGCCTTCTAATTAGAGATAAAATTGTTTCATGCTGAACACGCAGTAAAACAGTGTTACAGAGACGCGGACATCTTTCAAATGTTTTGGTGGTATGCTAAAATAAGCAGATTGAATAAATGAAGTGTATTCATTTGTTTCTAGCCGCAGTCAGGTCAGATAAGGTCAAAAGTGACGTTAAACAGCTTTGCCGAAAAAAAGTGTGATAAAGGGAGACCAACTCAAATTGTGCATTGTTACTGATAAAAGTTACCCCCTTGTTTTAAAATCAATCTGTTTTTAGTCGTGGCGACCTTGACCTTGGAGATATTGAGTTTACAAAAGGAGAAACACATATGTATTTAACCCGGAAACAATATGTTTAACACAGATCGGCATGACTGGATTTTTGGCAACGAATAGCCTCCATAGTACTGGTGTAACGATGCTTTTGAAGAGGATGGATATAAAAGCATCAATTTATGTTCATCTACATCACCACAATTGTGTATGTGGATACGAAAACAAATTTGGGTACGAAAATTTTGGGTACGAAAATAATGATGCCAAAAACAAATTTGGTTACGAAAAATATTTGGGTACGAAAAACATTTGGGTACGAACAAAAATTGGGTAAGAACAAAAATTGGGTACGAAAAATTTGGGGCAAGAAAAAAAAATTGGGGGTACGGGGAAGTAGTACCCGTAACGTGGGGGAATTGACCCATTCAGCGAAACTGGGAGGCGGGTTACATTCTCTATCAAATCTAAAAATAACTACATTTGGGGTTTTCCCAGCGTGACAGCGTTTGAAGTGCCACCTGGCAGTTTTGTGTCTGGTTCCTGTCCCGAACCTCTCGATAAATTTGAAAGAGGACGGGAACCAAGCTGCCTTAACCTTTATTAATGATAATCAGCGCGGAATGCATATTGAGAAAGTTTAGCTAACTCAATCGGACTGGCTCGGTCTTTTACATAGGTCGCCATTGTGAAGAATTAGTTCATGGTATGATCACTTAGACTATCTGCTTCGCTGAAGCAGCATCGTCAAAAAGATCCGTCAAACAAAATTTAGATTCACATCGTACATGCATGATATACATGCTTGCGAATTCGACTGTACAGACATTTTCGATTTCAGAATTTAATATATGGCTTATTTCGAATTTTTCTACACATGTTCTTCTAAAGTTTTATTTTAATTTATATTGAAATATGTGTAAAATAAGTTTTTCGATACGTGGTCGATGAAGTTGTGGAAGAGCTCACGTTCGTATTGCGAGTGTTGTTCAACGATTTCTCTGCGGTGGTAGATATAGTGTGCTCCCCCAGCTTTGAATCTAGTCTGCTCTTCCTTCAGTAGTTCGTCGGCCTTATTTTTTAATCAAATGATGCGAAGCATGACTATGCTGGAATGACTGATAAGGCTGATGGTGCAGTTATTTTCGTACAACTTACGGTTGCCGATTGTTGGTAGGGGGTGACCAGAGGCTTGGTCCAATCCTCGGGCCTCGGCTTCTCCTCCCAGATCTTTTAGCATAATGCCGTCAATGCATCAGTCGCTGTCTCTCCTTCGTGCTTTTTCAGCTTGGAAGGGATATTGTCCACTTCAGGAGATTTTTCTGCCTTCAGAATACGCACTGCCTCCTCCACCTCTGCCTTAAGTATGGACGGGCTTTCGTGGTCCGCTTCTGGTCCAAGATATATTGAAGCGGGTATTTATAGAGCTCACTGCAGTACTCAGTCCACCGTTACATCATGGCGGCACTCTCGGAAACGATAATTCGGTCAGCGTCTGCTATAACACTGGCCTTAGGTTGGTTGGTTTGTGTATTTGTTTGCTCCAACTTTAACATTTGCCATAACTTTTGCAATATTGAAGATAGCAACTTCATATTTGGCATGCACGTGTATCTCATGGAGTTGCACATTTTGAGTGGTAAAATTCAAGGTCAAGGTCATCCTTCAAGGTCCAAGGTCAAATATATGGGTAAAAATCGTTCATTTAATGTTCACTATTGCAATGTTGAAGTTAGCAACTTGATGTTTTACATGCATGTGTATCCCATGGAGCTGCACATTTTGTGTGGTGAAAGGTCAAGGTCATCCTTCAAGGTCAAAGGTAAAATATATGGGGACATAGTGTTTCATAAACACATCGCTTGTCTTTTATAAAATAGGTCCACGATCTCGGTCGTAACCAATGGCTTGTTCCTTTTCACGCTCTCCAAACAACTTATTTTGCCTACAACAGCAACACGTCCTTCATCTTGTTGGTGTATATATCTAATATGTTCCGGTCTGCAAACTTGCCACCTATCTTGGCTTGAAATGCCTCTTAATCTCTGTATCTTTCAGTTTCTGCAAGTCAAATCTGATGCGGGATTTCTTGTTCTTTAACACAGCTTGATGGTGGTGAGCACTAAATCATGGTCATTTACAGTGTCTAGACCAGGTAACGTTATTTTGTTCGCCTTGTTGATGACGGACTTGAAGCGCTAAGATGCTAGTATGACATTGAAGTGATTTTATACTCACCCGATCGGAGCATGCCAGGTCGCTGTTCTTGACGGTTTGTGAAGGTGCAGCGTGTTGGCCCGTTATCTTCAAGAACTCAAGACGTTTCAACATTCTGTCGTTGTTTACTCCTCAGCCAAATCTACCAACTGTCCCTAACCAGTCTTGTTGGTCGCCTGTTCCAACCGTAGTGTTTGAGTCGCCTAAGACTATGGTGCGCTCTAATTCTTAATAGAACTGTTTGATCGCATCGTCTTCGTAGTATGATATCGGTGCTTGGATCTTGATGACGATGTTGTTGTGGGGTTTTGCTGAGATATGGATGGAAATGAGCCAGCTGGAAACTAGGGTGCAACTTATGAGCTGTTGACTGCCTCCTTTCTGACGAAAAACGCAACTCCGTAATCATGTATTGCATCTCTGCAGAACCATATCATATGTAACAAATTGCAGTTTATTGTTGTAGTTAAATAAAGTTTATATATTTTGTTATATAAACTTTATTTAACAATGTAAGTGTAGGTAGACCTTCCCACGAGTTGGGCAAGGTTATCAGGTTAATCCTGATGAGTAGTGTTCTGTACACATAGTACAACTATATTTTTCATGATTACTTACTCTGCTATTTAATATACTTATCTGAGTCGCAATTCACGAGTTAAAAACGATCATTTACAGTTTCTTATTTATTGCAACCTTCTTTGATGTGAATAGCAAAAGAACCCGAGCACAAAACAAACCTATCACATTTAGTTGGTTTCGGTGTCTCTTATTGTTTTCGGTTCTTCTAAACTTTAGATATTCTACACTTGAGATATAATTTTTTAATTAACAAATAATGCATACATAAAAAATTTAATATAACAATATTCAAAATATTTTAGACATCGTTAATCAGATATATCTAAATAAAATGTTGTTTTTGGTATTTATAACGTTGTTTTCTCGAAAACAATGTATTCGGTATTTAGTCACACCGGGCATGCGTACATACCTCGTTACGAATATACACAAAGATGTCTGCCGTCAGTACTTCCAGGCCGAAAAAATCGGATGTAAATATAATTTAAGTTCAGTCCACATGATTTATTTGGATTTAAAATTATTAAAATGTATCTTTAAAAGAATGCGTTCGAAAATTATTTAATTAAAACACGATATGTTTTCCTATCTTTTATTAACAGCCTCTGAATAAGAAGATTCCTGAGAATCCAAAATACAAGCATGTCAGAGCAACAGTTGACACAGGTATGTTCATGAAAATCACTCCATTATTTGTATATAAGCACACAGATATACATAACAAATTTGAATGTGCATCTTTCTAAAAATGTAAAATAAACATTTTTATACAATTTGAAAAAAATGCCACCATTTTAAAAGAACATATTCACCAAGATTATTAATCAACTTGATGATATAACATGTGAACATTTTTTTCTCCTTCAACAAATCTATAACAAGAGGACACTGGGACGATTGAACTTTACCGGTATGCAACACTTAACATCAAACAGCGTACCCTAACCCTTAACACCTAACTCATAACAACTAACGCAACACCTTATAATCCTTTTATCATATATATTTCTTTAGTATCGGGGGCTACCGCCCCCAAACCCCCGCTCTGTCGATGGTGGTAAACAACTGCGTACCGGTAAAGTTCAATCTAGCCAGGACACTGTTTTAAACTTGTAAAGCCTAGATGTTAGACAAATTTTAGGCTGAAAAGTTTCTGTAAAAGAATCATATCAGAATGGAATAATTTACCTTATGAAGTAGTTTCTGCGAAGTCTTTAAATATTTTCAAAAACAGACTACAAACTGTGGGATAATGATGCTTAGTACATGTTCTAACCTGTGTTTTATCTCAATGAAGATATTTGACGTACCAAATAACACTAGATTTTGTTTGTGAAAAGTGTATTTAAAAAACCTGTTAGTACTAAAGAAGTCCAGTCATCATTTGATAACGAAGAAGTAGGCTAAAAAGGATCTTGATCCTTACTTACCAGTCTAACAACAATTCTATGGTACTCTCTATGGTAATTGAATCTTTTAAATGAAAACTGCATAGGTTTTGGTGACAGGGATCATAGGTCATGTGGTTTACTTTCTGACATGAGTGTGTGGAAGGCGTTTGCTGCTGCAAAACTTCAAATGTCAATTCAGCGACTTAAATATAGATTTTGAATTCCACATTGAAGGCAAATCCTGAAAAATAGTTTATTTTGTTAAATATGTTAAGAGTATCTTAGTAAACAGCTGTCTCATCTTAATTTACTGTGGTCTTAAATAAATTTGAAAATATAGTATAGCACGTTCTCGTTTTCTTCCAAGACAGTTTGGCGAATGCTAGTCCACTTTAGCAAAATATCCTGGAAAAAAAACACAAGGGTCAGGTTTATTAGGAATTCTAGAGTTCCCACTATTACTCCATGCATGGACTGTGACAGTGAAACAAAATAAATAATTTCCTATAAGTCAGTTTTTTTGTTGTTCTAGCAGAATGATGACTGGCAAATGTTTGGACATTCTGATCTTTCGAAACCATAAGTACATTTTAGGGATTTGTTTTTTTATTAAAAAATTATTTTGATGGAGTCGGAAAGACTTCCTTTATATAGACACAAAAACAAGGAGTGGAGTTAGTCTCATTTCCAGGAGTCTTGGACTACCAGACGCCCTTTAGTGTCGAACACTTCCAATGTTTGCACATTTTGAATGCTTAATCTACCAAATGTCACAGCGATCACACTCTATGGCCTTTGCACTTTGCATTCCATTCTAAACTATTGTTACAGATTCCCAATGGATGTTTCACAGGTTCTTTTCTTGGCTCAATATCACCAGAGCTTAGAAATAAATATAAAGTAAATTAGCATTCATGACTTCAGTTCACTAGATGCAACTGCAATTATCTGTTACAATTTGTGTACTATATGTGTTATTTTGTGCTGGGAGCCTGTGTTCACTTTATTATGCTCCCCCAAAAAAAATTGGGGGGAGCATATAGTCGCCACCTTGTCTGTCCGTCCGTCAGTGTGACCGTCCGTGCACTATTTTTGTTCGGGCTATTTCTCAGCAACTAATGACCGGAATTCAATGAAACTTTATAGGAAGCTTCACTACCAAGAGGAGATGAGCATATTATCAGCGGGTTCTGATCTGATGATTTTTCACAGACTTATGGTCCATTGAAATTTTCCATAAACTGTACATATAGTGCAATTCTTGTCCGGGCTATTTCTCAGCAACTAATGACCGGAATTCAATGAAACTTTATGGGAAGCTTCACTACCAAGAAGAGATGTGCATATTATCAGCGGGTTCTGGTCGGATGATTTCTCACAGAGTTATGGCCCTTTGAAATTTTCCATTAACTGTACATATAGTGCAATTCTTGTCCGGGCTATTTCTCAGCAACTAATGACCGGAATTCAATGAAACTTTATGGGAAGCTTCACTACCAAGAGGAGATGTGCATGTAATCATTGGGTTCTGGTCGGATGATTTTTTACAGAGTTATGGCCCTTTGAAATTTTAAATTAATAAAATCTTGTCCCCCCAACTACTGTGCCCTCAAGACATTTCCTTTTATCTGAATATATAGTGCAATATTGTGACCAAAAAAAACCTTTGGGGAGCATCACCCGTCTCTTGAAGGTTTCTTGTTAAGTGAGTCATGCTGAGTTCAAGCAAAAATGTTGTATTTGTTATTAACTGTATATCTATACCAAACAGGTAAATCTATAAACAAAATGAAACTAGTTAATTGTGATTTATTTTTCATATCATATGTCAATATAAATCAATTATTACATATACATGTATTTGAAATATTATCTAGTTACTATAATTCTGTAAAACATGAATTGTTTTATTTTTGGTCATTTTAATAAGTTGCCTGCCTTATAAATCAATTACTAGTGTTTATAATTGGTGTAATTTTAGCCAAACAATTTGCTCAATTCGAAAAACGTTTGCCATGAAGGTTTGTCAAAGTATCAGCAAATAAACTCATGATAAGACAAAATGTACAACTGAAATACATGTATATGCATACCATGCAGAAATTAAGTGCGACTGCTATCTAATCAATCCACATTATTAGAGGCGGGGTATGACTAAAAAGAAGTTAAAACTGACTGTGCTACATAACAAAAGAGGTAATAGCATTGAGCCCACAAAAATAATAAGCTAATCTCACTGAAACCAATTAAAGCTATAGAATATGGAACATCCATGTAGAATAGTGCCCATTATTGTATGCGTTTCACCATTTTAGTTTGGTTCTTTTTGGTTTCAATCTATTTTAGAAATTTTAGGTTGATTTTTTTTTACAATTGGATTATGCGAATGTGTCAGTTAAAGAAATCAAGTCTTCATAATAATACCTGTTTGAGATATATTTGCTACATGTAAGCTATAAATGATACTATGTACAATTTCAGTATTCTAAAACTTTTTGCTCAACTAAATATACTAGTATAACCTGTAATGAACATAAATTGTATTCCAGGAGCCAGTATTACAAAGTACATGGAAAAGATTGAAGACATAAGAAGCAGTGAGTATTATTCAATTGATTAATCTTGAATATGATATTGATTTAAAAACACTGGAAAATCCATTAACAATTTATTTACATTTAACTGGATTACTAAAATTATGTCTCTCTTGGAAATAAGGAAACATACATCAACAATGCAATATTTAGGAAATAGTACCAGTTTTATTTCCAAGGGAAATAAATCTTCTAGTTAATCAGCATGTCTTGATATACGATTTTCCTTTCAAAATCTCCTATTTGTAATGTGAGATAGCAAGATTGTCTCCCTTTCTTAAAAAATTTCTCCAATCTGTTTGAGTGAGAAAAACTGAAAGTCGGCATGTCTCATAATTGGGATGATATGTGTTGACTATCCTTTTGTAGTTCTATTAGTTTATTGGCAAAATGTCATCATACACAGGCGTAATTCAAAATGAATATTTACCCAATAGCAGTTGTTTCAAAATAACAATACTTCTGTTTAACAAACTGTGGAATTGCAAAAAAAGGCAAATCATCTACAATAAAATGAAAAGTGTTAGCCACACCTGTTAATATTCGCAACTCATGAGTAGAAACAGAATTAAATAATGTGCAGACATTGTGAAAATGGTCATGTTTGACAAATATATGTTGATAAGATTGTTGGTTTATTACCTGTAGGTATTTGACCTGTAAGACCTGTAATAAGCTGAAAATAAAAACAAATTATTTCAGTTTTGACAATGTAATGCATTAATATTGTGTATATTTGAATGAATGAGAGTTAATTGTCCATCATCTTATTTTAATAATCCCCGCTGAAAAAAAATTCGGAGGGGATATACTATTCTAACACGGCATGTGACTTGTTTTCTAAACCCGCTCTAAAAGAAATGTAATAATTGTAGTATGTATATAAATGTAATGAAACAACAACTTGTATATTTGGTGATAAGTGGCATAACCACGCCTACAAAGAATGTTATTTGTTAGGAAACGTAATTCAGAAAACATTTATAGCAAGTCAGCTTTTCAGTAGCATCAATAAACGTGACGTCATTAAATTTCTACGATTGTTGTTTTCAATGAAAGTGACGACATCTGCAAAATATTTATGAATGAAAACGACGTCATATGTTCGTACAATTCAATGACGTCACTAAATAGTGAACTTTGTACTAAGAAGGGTGGAGTATTGAAAAATATAGTTCACGTCCTAAAGGTTTAGCTTGAACCAAATCAATTAGAATCGTGTTAGAATCAAAATAATATTTTCTATGATGGTTTGTTGTCGAATAACCCACAGTAAGTTGTATAGATGCGTGTTATCAAATCACTCGTGCTTCGCACTCTTGATTTAATTCCTATGCATCTATACTCCTTACTGTGGGTTATTCGACAACAAACCATCATAGAAAAATATTATTTCTTAAATGGTCTCCGTCAGTCTGTCCTTCCGTCCGAACATTTGTCCAGAGCATAACTCCAAATCTATTCAATGGATTTACTTTAAACTTATATATAAACAGATGGCAAATAGGAGAAGTGCAGTGACCAAGAACCATAACTCTAGCTACCTTAGTTTTTGAATTATCTCCCCTTTTATATAATTTCACAGTTAATTTTTGTCCAGAGCATAACTCTAAATCTACTAAAGGGATTTGCTTGAAACTTAAAATATAAACAGATGGCAAGTGGGAAAAGTGCAGTGACTAAGAATCATAACTCTATCTACCTTAGTTTTTTTAATTATCTCCCTTTATTTAATTTCAAATTAAATTTTTGTCCGGAGCATAACTCTAAATCTTTTGAAGGGATTTTCTTGAAACTTGAAATATAAACAAATGGTAAGTAGGAGAAGTGCAGTGACTAAGAACCATAACTAATTCTTCCTTAATTTTGGAATTATCTCCCTTTATTTAATTTCAAAGTAAATTTTTGTCCGGAGCATAACTCTCAATCTACTTAAGGGATTTACTTGAAACTAGAAATATAAACAGATGGAAATTAGGAGAAGTGCAGTGAACATGAACCATAACTCTTTTGGACGTAGTTTCTGAATTATCTCCCTTTATTTATTTTTTATTTTATTTTTATTTACATTTATTTATTTATAATTTTTAATTATATTTGATTTAATTTCATAGTAAATATTTTAGCTTTTCAATTTTTAATATTTCCCTTTATATAATTTTACAATAATATTTTAATTTGTAAATCTGTAAAATGAATAGATGAGTTTAAGGAAAAATACAGTTATCAAAAACAGTAACTGTTTATAGTCTTCTTTTTTAATTACCTCCCCTTCTTTCATTTCCATATATTTAATTCTCTACAGCATCATTCCAACACTATATAACTAATTGATCCTTGAAATATAAATAGATGACACAGGTGCCATGTTTTACAAATATTACTCTACTCTCTAAAACAAATGTTGTTATACAAGCAAACACATATCGGCAGGGATTTGGCACTACTGTGTCAAGCTCTTGGTGTACTATAATCATTAAGTTGAATTAATTATAAAATAGAATATAGAGTGTGTGTTTTATTAGATCGTTAAAATATATGTTATGTTAATTTATGTGCTTGTGTTTTTCTTTCATTCCCTCATTGCTTCCTCATAGTTATCATTTTTGCATTTTTGATGTGTTTTTGCTATGAAAAATGCAAATAGTTTTGTATTTCAGCTATGCACAAAAACGTTCATTTCTGTCTAAGTTATTGGTGTGAGATTGCATTTAATGTGATTTAAATAACCTGTTCAAAAAACATTTATATGAATGGAGAGAATTAAACTTGAATGTAGTTATTTCTTATTTAAATATTTCAATAGATGACATGTGCAATAGCTGTTGATATATCGATTATTAGGCCCAATATTTTAAGCTGTGTTAGTTGTGAGTCATTACCTCACAAACAATTTTGTACAATGAAAAAACGAACATATGAAGCAATTTGACCTGTAAATTGACTTTTTGAAAGACTTAACAAATACATTTCATCACTTAAAGATCTTTCTCTACTATTAAACCAACAGCTATGTCAATATAATGGTCTAAAAAAGGTTCACTTGAAAATGAATGAGTATTAATATTTATCCAACTTCAATTGATCTTAACCTAAGCAATTTTGAAGTTCATATTGATTTGTAATGAGTTTAATGCCCACTGGTGATAATCTGGATTACAACCTGCTAGAGTGTAGATCTTTCTATATACTGTACACTGATGTGTTTTGTTAGCTGATTAATTTTGTCATGGAGTTAACGATTGGCCATTATGCATGCATTCTATGACATAATTGTGGGAAACATGTAGAGCAATCATTTGTTTTTACTGTAAATTAACTCGTTTTGTTGTTTTTCTATGATATTTACATATATATAATTTTTTTAACTGTCATGCATCTTAGCAACAATAAGGCCCCTCATGCTGTTTAAAGCGAAATTATACTATTTATAATATGTGTTAAATTGTGATATATTTATAAAATATGTTACAATAACACAAAATATGCAAGAAAAATTATACATTTAATACGAATTTCATGAAATGCGCCCGAGCGGATTGTGACGAACATATTTTCCAACAATAACTGAAGCATTCGTCTTTTTATTAGGACCAGAGTTAGTTTTCGTGTGTCGTATGAATATATATATCGTTGCAGGAATTTAAAATGAACCATTAAACTAAGTTTAGATTCACATCGTACATGCATGATATACATGCTGGCGGATTCGACTGTACAGCTGTTTTCGATGTAAGAATTAAATATCTGGCTTATTTCGCATTTTTCGATACATGTTCTTCTGAACTTTTATTTTATTTTATATTGAAATATATATATATAATAATTTTTTTACACATTTTTATGCCCCAGGTAGGGTGGCATATAGCAGTTTAACTGTCCGTCAGTCAGTATGTCAGTCAATCCGTCCGTCCGAAAACAACACTTTGACGTTGGCCAAAACTTTTGCAATATTGAAGATAGCAACTTGATATTTGGCATGCATGTGTATCTCATGAAGCTGCACATTTTGAGTGGTGGAAGTTCAAGGTCAAAATCATCCTTCAAGGTCAAAGGCCAAAAAAATTATTATTTCAAAGCGGCCCAGTAGGGGGCATTGTGTTTCTGACGAACACATCACTTGTATATCAATGCATTAATATTTTACAAAATCGTATAATCTCGCTTTAAATATTTTAACAAAAATACATGCAATTATAAAAGCAACATAAAAACTCAAAATCAACGAATACTTTGCAAAATATTTTGTGAAATAAAATTGACCCATAAAAAATCATTATTCCTTATAGCAATTGCCAAAATTGCAACACTAGATGTGGTATGGTAACATAGATTTAACGAGATACAAAATGCTCATTTTTATTTTTTGTGCAACAATATATTCCATGTTAATTTCCCGCCACGATATCTGAATATTTTCAAGGGAACGCCAGACTGGTTTCAGGCAAGGTGGAAAGAACGACGAATTCATGAGAACTATGTGGCGCTTCCGAAGCTGCCATAAGTTAATCTCCCGTTTGCTGGTAAAAGTTCGGATATCGTGGTTGGAAATTCACATGGAATATATTGTGACACAAAAAGATAAAAACAAGCATTTTGTATTGTGTTTAATCTATGAAATTTAATCTACCAGACCACATCTAGCGTTGACATTTTGGCTATTGATTTTTTTATGTGTTTACTTTATTTTTCGTAATATTGTATGAAATATTCGTTGATTTTGAGTAATTATGGGCTTTTAAATATGCTTCAAATTCAATTTATATTCATGTATCAGTAGAAGATATAATGACAACTATCATATTGTAAATTACATTTACATTGTATGCATGGCAATTTAAACTGGGATGAGTATGATCTCATGTAGAACAGAACAGAACGGAACAGAACCGTCCTTTATAAATACGTATTAACAGGTTACAAAACAAGGACATTTTGTAATAACACGTGAGCTTATTTATAAGAGAATTACACAAATATCAAACAAACAGTAGTATGATACGATAAATATCATAGTAGATCATGTGGGAAGGTGATTGTTAATGTGAAGATTCTCCAGTAGAGGGTCAGTAACATAATGGTTATTTAAACAATATCTTGTCTACAAAGAAAGGAAAATTTAGGTTTTGAACCAGGTGTTAAATAATTAATAGTCGAGTACTTATGTGAATACGCTCCAACTACAAAAGTAGGATTAATGATTAACAACAACAACATTAATTAAAATAATTCTTCTAGTTATACTAATAGTAACAACAATAACAACAATTAATAGTTAAGTACTTAATAAAATGTATGTGGATACGCTCTTTTTACAAAAGTAGGATTAATGATTAACAACGTCAATATTTATTAGAAAAATACTTATAATAATAGTAACAGCAACAACATCAAAGATAATAATAATGATAATACTAATGCTATACTAATAAATGAGAACAGAAAATTCATGTGAATTTTACTTCATGTTTCTTCATGTTCCATTTTGACATGCTGGCCTTAATTTTTATCATGCATTGTGTTTTGTACTTTGTTTTGTCAGCTTTATCTTTGCTTGCATATGGGCCTTATCATTGATTATCAATAAAGGATTTTCAGAATGTTGAAATTAATTAAACAGCAAACAATCATATCTGTACGGTATTATTCTTACTGGAATGAAACTGCCCTGCCCTTCTGAATTTGGAATTTTGCCTGCAGATATCAAGACTTGTGTCGAAGACTTAGGCTAAGAAAGCCCAGCTTAGGTTCATGTCTTAATGTCCTAAATGGGTGTGATTTGTACTCCATTCAGCTGATAAAAAGTTGGTTTGAGTGCCCCAGGTTGCTTCATAAATACATGAAGTGATTAAATTTGATGTATCTGGTGGTCAGATTTGTGGGGGAAAATCAGCCTGTAAGAGGCTGTAATGGTGGGTTTAAACTTCCACTCATGTGCATTTAGTGTTATCATTATAAAAAGTTCTTTAATTTCAATCCTCAAATGGCATAAGTCCTGTATTATCCATTGAAAAAATGGATCTTATATGGTATATAACTAGTATTTAATGGTAATCCTTGTGTATAATGACCTGTTCTGGATGAATACATATGTTACCTACATGTGTGTTTTCAAATCATGATTAATAGCCTTTAAGTCGGAGTGTATTTAAATTCAATTCCTTAGAGACTGCCTCAGTTCAATTTAAATTGTGTTATTGAACCAAAATTATATTATTGAACCAAAAGTATATTATTGAACCAAAAGTAAACGTAGAAACTAAGTAAAACCTAACATTGATCTAGTGGTTCAACAAGAAATATATCACTTTCCTGCTTGTGATTTAAAATGAATTAATTACCATTAATGATTGTTACTATGTTGTTTAGGGATTTTACTACTTACGTTCGTTGAGAGCATTGGATTTGTGTTCATTCTGGATTATTGGATTGTCGTCTTTCTTTGCGTAATTTATTTTCTCTTTTGGAGTGGTTATTTGCCATTACCCGCTAACTAAGAGTTTATTGCTGTTCTACAGGCTCTACATTTGATTTACTGATTAAAATCATTCATTTTTTTATCAATTGCTTTTGCATTATCGTTGAGATAAAAACTGTTGTGGGTGAAATCAATGAAAGCACAACTCACCAATTTCAGTGTCAATATACAGGCAACATTAATTTGCGCTGTGATTGAATGTGGATCAAAGAATTAGTTGCCTTAAAAAATAAACTCAAATAAGGAAAAGGAAGACTGTTACAAAAATAATATTGTGATAAAAAAATATTGTTGCCGCATAGTGTCAGCTATGCACTCAACTTTCTAGTAAGATTTTTGTCCCTGAAAGTGGAGATAACTGTGTGAGAATGCCAAAGAAAGGTAACCCAACAGCAAGTGACAGCAATTTCAAGGAGCCAAGGCCAGTTCCAAGGATTAAGTTGTTTAAGGAGGAAAGGCTGAATCTGTTTGATATTCTCAAAGATGCTGATAAGCCTCTTCACAAAGGTAAGATGCGGCAGCAAAATTGCTGGCAACTTAGTGACCATGTTCTAGACTTTAAGACAGAACTTACTACAATATTCAATGACACGGACATTATCTAAACAATTTTACAACAGGATTATTTTTGTGTGCAATTACTTTGACTTTAAAATTTCTATGTTCTTGACTTTCCACATGCTTGACTAGGTTTATTCCTTATTTCGGAATTGTCAAAACTGTTAAAAGATTTTACAACAATTTTACAACAAGTTTTTTTTTATGCTATTACTTAGACTTTGAAATTTCCATGTTCTAGACTGCCCTCATGTTCGACTAGGTTTATTCCTGATTTGGGTATTGTCAAATTTTAACTGTTTAAAGATTGTCTTTTCACGGCTATGCTGATTTATACGATGGTCAAACATCATTGCATGCTGACCATGGTCCAGACATGGTGATCTCTGATATGGCAATGGTCATTTCTGATGGGCAGTTGTCAGGTACTTGCATAAGGATGTGCACTAAATTGGTACTGGTAGCTAGACCAGCTCACCCAGGAAAAGTGTTGGTATGGTAACAGACTGCTTTGATTGCACTGAAATACTGTTGAACAAGAGAAAAAATCTACCAAACAAACAATTCGTAGTCAAATTGCATATTAACTTTTGACAATACGCATCAATAATTAAAAACAGAAAATTGTCTGATCAGATATTATTGTTTATAAAGTGAATGGAAAACGATTGAATTGCTATGGTAACTTCCATTGTTCCAATATAAGTGATTGTGATTTGATATATAACCCATAGTCAAAGACTGGTACATGTAGAATGGTTAGTGATTTGATATATAACCCATAGTCAAAGACTGGTACATGTAGAATGGTTATGCCTCTTGTTGTTTATTGAGTATTCATATTTTATAAGAGTCTCAATCATTTACATGAAAATAAATATTGGCAGTGCTCTGTGAAAAGAGGGTTTAACCCTTTGCATGCTGGGAAATTTGTCGTCTGCTAAAATGTTGTCTGCAAAATTTCTAAAATTAGCATTTTATTCGATTTTTTTTTCAAAGAATACTATCAGAATAGCAAACAGTTTGGATCCTGATGAGACGCCACATTTTGTGGCGTCTCATCTGGATCCAAACTGTTTGCAAAGGCCTTCAAATTCCGGTTCCAGCGCTCAAAGGGTTAATGCATGTGGGTAAAGTGTCGCCCCAGATTAGCCTGTGCAGTCCACTTAGGCTAATCAGGGACGACATTTTGGGCCTGAATTGGATTTTTGCTAAGAAGAGACCTTTAAATGAAAAATATCAAAAAAGCGGAAAATGTCTTCCCAGATTAGCCTGTGTGTACTGCACAGGCTAATCTGGGACGACACTTTTATCACATGCCTTAAACCCCCTTTTCACAGAACACAGCTCATATTATATATTATATTTATTATATATATATTTATCATATGCTTCAAATTTTGAAATTATTGTTGATTCTTTATACTACAACTACTTTATGTTTCATATGTTTCTTAAGATTTCATGTTAAATATTGGTTTCGTATAGCCTATTAAAGTATAAGATTATAAGTTAAAGTGTTTGCCAGTGCATAATTGATTTTAAATCATATCCCACCCATTATTACTGTGCTGTTTTTAATAGGCTTTTCAGATAATTATATTGGTTTTGTGAGGTATGGCAGGTTTCTAACTTCATGAGACCCACCATTTAACTCATTCATGTGTCCGGTGATATAGTTCATGTCTGTTTAATCAACATACAGAGCAAACTTGGCATTGAATGATAAATTATGACTTGTGTAATCATGAACTTAATAATGAATAATTCAGTATACGTCAGCGTTTTGAATAAACATTTGTAAGCATTTTGTCTTCAATATGAATTATCCAGTATACGTTAGCATTTTGAATAAACATGTGAAAGCATTTTGTCGCCAATATTGGCTGAAGCAAAATTAATTCAGTTTCTATACATTTAATTGTTGAGAGGTGGGAACGGCATACAATAAAATTTTATCCTTCATTACACAGTTCTATTTATAAAAAAAGTATCTTTTTCAAGACATGTATGAGATTGTATCCTGCTTTTAAAAATACAACCTTCTTTTCACTATTGTATTGATTTTTTTCAGAGTTTGATCAGAGCTATAAAGTTTAATGTCTACTTTAAATGATTGTTAACACTATTGATAGTGGTTTTGGTTGATACATGTAAGTAAACATAAAACAATAGGCAGCTAACAATGAAGAAACACAATTAATATTATTTAATAATGACATAAATGTACATAAAAGATATTAAAATGCGTATCTTACATTATAAAATGAAATTTTCAAGTGCAGCATGATTTCAGCTGTTGTTTCTGTGGACACAAGAATCACTGTTTAATCATCCAATAACCTACATGTACACTATAGAAATATTTGTCTATGAGCATAATAAAATGTAGGTTTTTGCAAAGCCATTTGTTTGATCACGTTGCAATCAAATTCTTAATCAAAACTCGAAAGTCTTCCTGTAGATAAGAACCAAAATCATTATTCTTTAAGTAATCATTAACAAGCAAACAGAAGTCCCAATCTTGAGCAAAATATAGCAAAACATTTGAGCCTGATCTCTCTGTGTAAATGGGACTTAACCCATTAATGCCCACGCTGGGGATGCTGATACTTTGATAACTGATGGCACTTCGATACCAGATAACAACAAAAGCCACGCACGAGATGCAAGTTCAGCAGTTTTTATGTCCCCCACTATAGTAGTGGGGGACATATTGTTTTTGCCCTGTCTGTTGGTCTGTTGGTTGGTCTGTTGGTTTGCGCCAACTTTAACATTTGCAGTACTTTTGCAATATTGAAGATAGCAACTTGATATTTGGCATGCATATGTATCTCATGGAGCTGCACATTTTGAGTGGTGAAAGGTCAGGGTCATCCTTCAAGGTCAAAGGTCAAATATATGGGTCAAAATTGCTCATTTAATGTACACTTTTGCTATATTAAAATATTCAAGATAGAAACTTGATATTTGGCATGCATGTGTATCTCATGGAGCTGCACATTTTGAGTGGTGAAAGGTCAAGGTCATCCTTCAAGGTCAGAGGTCAAATATATGTGGCCGAAATCGCTCATTTTATGAGTACTTTTGCAATATTGAAGATAGCAACTTGATATTTGGCATGCATGTGTATCTCATGGAGCTGCACATTTTGAGTGTTGAAAGGTCAAGGTCATCATTCAAGGTCAAATATATGGGACAAAATTGCTCATGTAATGTCACTTCTGCAATATTGAAGCTAGCAATTTTATATTTGACATGCATGTGTATCTCATGGAGCTGCACATTCTGAGTGGGAAAGGGTCAAGGTCAAGGTCTTCCTTCAAGGTAAAACGTCATATACGGGGACATAGTGTTTCACAAACACATCTTGTTTTTAAAGATATATCATAAAGATTAGTTTTTTAGACAGTGCGCATGGTCGCGTGTATAAATAATGTATTATTTTCTATTGCAAAGAAAAACATCACGGAAGAATGGTAGATTTTTCCCAAAAAAATAGAAAATTCGGTCAGAAAACAGCATAAACTGGATGAACAGTAAACATTTCAACAAATAAAACTACTTTTAACAAAATAAAACTTCTTAGAAATATTGCAAGAAATTGTTTGATATTCCAGCATGTATAGTAATTACTGTGCTTCAAATACATACATTTTGATAGTATTCAATGAAATATAAACAAAGATAGAGCATGTTTTAATAGGTGGTATTCATGAAGTTGCAGATACTTTGATTCCCCATATAGGGCACTTTGGATAACAGAGACTTTTAACAAATTGGGCACTCTGATAACCGAATTTTATCTACTACCTGAAATGCATTTATGTATATTATGGCTATTCTTACCAAACATTTTGAAGTACAAATCAATTTGCATTGTCTAGCCCGACACATTGGAAATCTATACATAACATAATTACATACATATGTAAAATAAAACCAATGGCGTTGTTCGTTTTCAAAAATCTTATTACTATTAATTTATATAATTAATATTATAAGTGCAAATTTTAAATAAGATTCAAATGCTTATTTCTGAAGTAATATATTTCAAGTGACGACCGAAAATAATTGTCTAAATAATAAACTTGTTTTTAAGTGGTAAATTGAGATTTAGAGAATTGAAAATACATCGGATCATGTGGACCAACACGACTGTGTTCCATTTAACTTATAGCAGGAAGGGAAGCAAGGGGTGTTAAAGCGTCAAATACACCTCATAAAATCCTTTGTCATTGGTGCTCATTAGAATCGCATCATGAAGATGGTACTAATGTGTAGCCACAAAATTTACAAGAGATTGGAAAACTTCCTTTATATTGAGCTTTACACTTCCCTTTCCCTTTGATTATTCCAAAGGGATAAGAACATGTTTCGGTAATATGTTTTTTAATTTACGTCAATACGTACATTTTTATTTATTGCCTGCTTACTATAGCAGTATTCCACAGCGACTTCTGCATTTCTGATTCACTAAATAGAGTGTGTTATATCTGGTAAAAGGTGTCGAGTTATCTGGAATCGAAGTGCCATTGTCTTTGAGATGATAGGTAAAAGAAGTGTCCATGAAAATTTGGCGTCCGACTCTTAAATTATTTGAATTTCCTCAAATACGTTATTCAACTAAAATTTAACATGTTGTAACATAAATGGACATATTGATCTTTTGTTTCGATTAGTTGGCACGTTCTCGATTTATTTCCAAGTATTTTTATTTTGTTGAAATCGGTACTGATCATTCAATTCATGACGATTATCGATGGAATTTTATCTCTTTTTAGCTCACTTGTCACCTGGGGTCAAAAACTAGGTCACTAGGTCAAATAATAGAATGTAGACAATAGAGGTCACAGTTTTCATCTTATCTTTATGAAATTTGGTCAGAATGTTTATCTTGATGAAATCTGGGTTTGGATTGTATTTGGTTAGTCAGGTGAGCGATTCAGGGCCATCATGGCCCTCTTGTTTTATAATCCAGTTTTTTTCACGACTTTCTTGCTCCGCAATACAAAGTACTATATCATTAATCAACCAAATAATGTTACGAGTCTGAAAACCAAATCAACAGAACATAAATGCAAAAAAGCTGAAGAACTCAACTCTCGCGTGTGGCTTTTGTTGTTATCTGGTATTGAAGTGCCATCTGTTATCAAAGTATCCGCATACCCGACGTGATGCCTAGCGTCTAGAAAAAAGGCCTTGGCAAACAGGGTAGACCCAGACGAGAGGCCGCATGATGCGGTGTCTCATCAGGGTCTGCGCTGTTGGCTTAAAAAGAATTTCTGTAAGAAATATTCTTAATATAGAAATAAATATACTAGACATCCCTAATTTTGGAAATAAATTGATCCAATTTAGAAGGATGGGAGGGTCCACTAGGCATAAATGGTTTAAAGTGGCATCTCAGACGGGCGTGTGCAGTCCTCACAGGCTTTTCAGTGAAAACACTTACTGTCTCAACTGGATTTTTGCCCCGAAGACTCTAAGCGCACATGCACTAACTCTTCCAGTGCTGGAACCGAATGTTGAAGGCCTTTGCAAACAGTTTGGATCCAGATGAGACGCCACAGAACATGGCGTCTCATCAGGATCCAAACTGTTTGCTATTCTGATAGTGTTCTTTGAAAAAAATCATCAGTAACTAAGGGTTGGAAATAAAGCCTTTAAAACTTGAATTTCGTAAAAAAAGGTATTTAAGTTAATTCAACTTTCTAAGGGACTACAAATGCGTCAAAATATGTATCTTAGTGGTAAAGTGTTAATGCATCAACATACCAATCATTGTGTATTGGCTGCTAAACAGGCTATTTGTACTCTAGCTTTGCTAAGTGACAACAGAATCTTATCATTTATGTGACCGTTCCTGGAAAAAAAAGCACGAAAAAAAAACAATATATTCAATTCGATAGCCATGACATGTTAGAACAATTAGCATAATTAGCACAATATAAATAAAGCCGATGATAGCAATGGGTATTCTGTTGTGTGTATTTAGTAGGCAATTACCTGCAATTTTTCAGAAGTATTATCAATATAACATAATCTAGATAATCAACTTGTTTAGAAAATTGTTTAGCCATTGTTCAAAAACGCTGAGCAGTATTGGAATTAGTTGTGACTTCAGTGTAAAATGTTTACACTCAATAACTCAGTTTGAAAATCGCATTATTTATGTGGATGTATTTACTTTGTATGTGTTTAATATTATTTACAACTGATTATTTGGAATTTGTGCATGATTAAAAAAAAGTTAAGTCTATTTTAAGCATCAGATCTGAGGCAGTGGATCTGCTGTTTTGCATAGGATAATGGAATAAACAAACAGTTTTTGTTGTGTTTTTAATCTGTCATTGTTTTTAAGTTAAATTGTTTTTGATGTGGTAACACTGATGATTATAGCTTAAAATTTGGGCATAATTGTAGTAAAAGATACAGATCAATAATAATTTTTATACCTTGTGAGACACACCTATGGTTGTCGCAGAGTCTGTCAGTCCGTCCTTCAGTCCTTTTGTCTGTCCTGTTTCTTGTGCAGAGTATAACTCGGATAGTATAAAAAGGAATCAAATTGAACGTCATGTTTTGATTGAGGGCTTTGAGGGGAAGTGTAGGGTACGAGTAAGTAACATAACTTTTACTTCAGGACTCGCAAAGTTATTTCCCTCTGTCAATTTTCTTGTGCGGAGCTAGGTATTTGATGGTATTGAAATTAATATTTGTACATAAATCCTTTCCCACTCAGAAGCAAAGTGAAAATGGCTATGTGCAAACAGCATAAGACCAGAACAGCCTGCAAGTAACTCGCAGTCTGTTCAGGTTTTATGCTCTTTGCTGCTCATCAGTATCTAAGGGTTAGAACTGAAACCTTTAAATCTTGGATCTAGTAAGAAAGGCCTTTATTTAAATTTAAATTTGTAAGGGACTAAAATTGCGTCGAAATATGTATTTAAGGGGTTAAGGGTTAATAGAGGGCATTGAGAGGAACTTCTGCACAGTACAAGAACCACAACTCTCTCTCTCTTTTCCGTATATTCGGAGTTATTTAACTTTGTGGAGCATAACTCGGCAAGTATTGAAGCGATCCACATAAAAATATATATTGTCACGAAAAAAAAGCATTTTAAAGCTATTGTTATCAGACCACATCTAGCGTATGAATTTTGGCTACTACATTAAGGAACATTGATTTTTTATTTAAATTGTTAAGTTTATTTTGCAAAATATTGTTAAAAAAAATATTTGTTGATTTTGAGGGTTTTATTAATTATTATTTCAGGGTTTATTAAGTATCTGTTCTATTTGTATTTATGATATATCTATATTTGTGTACAAGGGAGTCTTACAAAAGTTCATTGGGAACATATGGCAACCCATTGTCAAGTACAAATACCATGACTCTTGCTCCATTATTTCAATTTAATTATTGTTCTTTGTTGTTGTTATTCTGCTTTTAAATAACTAAAGAAAGCTTGATGGTTTTCCAGTACTTGGATTTTCAAAATCACACTTGTTTGTCAAAACAATGCTTCTGAAGCAATCAATAGTCACAGGGACATCCCCTTTAGGATTTCATTGGGGCTAAAAATGAATTATTTTATTAATCCTGGGGTATATTTTTGTAATGTTTGCTGTGAATTTTGTTTAGGAATCTGTTTATGCTAGGAAATTAATTGTCTGAGAAAAATTAATGTAAATGCTCATTACGTTATTGTTTCCACTTAATTTGATCTACAACAAAGAATAATTGATAAAACATCACTGAGGGAAATTATGTCTAGAGGAAATATTGTCTACAGGGAGACATGATTTATAACCAAATAAAAAATGTCATTGTGCTACACTGTAATAGAATATTCAACAAAAGCACTGTGAACAGATGAGATTGGGTCTTATGAATAAACAGTCTACCGGTATTCAATTATCATGAAAAAAATGAATGTATTTTTAGACAAGTATTTCTAGCAATTACCTGGAACGACAGAAAAGGAAAGGTGATGTTTCTCAACAATCTGACACACAGACTATTTTCTGGTCATTAATTGGCACATATTATCTGAACAAACTATATATATAAACGTGCTGCGTATTTTGGAACTAAAAGTATTGTATTTTGGAACTAAAAGTATTGTCGAAAGATGTCAGAAAAGGCAAGGACTGTGAGGAATAGAATTATCGAGTCCAAAGGTGGTGTGTTGACCACCAGGAAGTATGACTGTAACACCGGGAAGGAGACGGAGTTAACTATCAAGGTCCCTGACCATTTGTGGGCAACTGGCTGTAAGTTATGACATAAACAATATTTTATTATTGTTTGTGTGTGGGGGGGGGGGGGGGGGGGGGGGGGGGGGCATTTTGAAGTTTATGAGGTCCTTCTAGGGCTAGGGCTGGGACTGTGGTACTATTGCTGCATTAATTACTAGTTTGTCACAGCACTCATACCTTATTAACTATTTGACTCACAAAAGTCGGGACGCATTTTTGTCTTAAAGGTGCAATATCCAGCTATTTGTGTTTTTAATGAAAGATTTGTTTCAATTTGTTATTGTATGTCTTTTTATACTGAATGCAATTAAATGGTATTCTACGAAGGCTGCAGTGATGTTCGTTTTCTTGGAGACCTTTCATTTGGCTTGTCTGTGAAAGAATTTTTTAACCATTTTTGGTCATCTAAAAAATTAGTTTTGGAGATTCCACAAAAACTGTCGTTTAAATAAAATATGTCAAA
Source organism: Dreissena polymorpha (assembly GCF_020536995.1). Classification (NCBI taxonomy): domain Eukaryota; kingdom Metazoa; phylum Mollusca; class Bivalvia; order Myida; family Dreissenidae; genus Dreissena; species Dreissena polymorpha. Next base: position 90,230,539 of record NC_068359.1, read on the forward strand.
CAAACCTGTTACTTTTTTTAATTTAATTTCTTAAATACTTAACGTGTTTTGGCCATAGTTGTATTTTAAGCTCACCTGAGCACAAGATGCTCATGGTGAACTTTTGTTATCGCCTTTTGTCTGTAGTCTTTCGTCTGTTGTGCGTTTTCAACATTTGACTTGTGAATATTATAGAGGCCATATTTATTATCCGATCATCATTAAATTTTGTCAGAAGATATGTGCAAATGATATCTTAGACAAGTTCGAAAATGGTTCTGGTTGGTTGATAAACATGGCCACCTGCAGGGTGCAGGGCATTTTTCCTTATATGGCTATATTAAAACCTTGTTAGCACTCACTAAGTCACATTTTTTTGTCCAATCTTCATCAAACTTGGTCCTAACATATGTTTGAATGATACCTGGGCTGAGTTTGAAAATGGTTCTTGTCCACTGGAAATCATGGCCGCCAAGAGAAAGGGCATTTTTCCTTATATGTCTATCGTAAAACCTTATTAACACTCTAGAAGTCACATAAATGGTCCAATCTTTATGAAATTTGGTCAAAACATTTGTTCTAATGATAGCTTGTCTGAGTTTGAAAATGGTTATGGTTCTTTTAAAAAAATGGTCTCCAGGGGACAGGTTTTTTTAATCCTGTTATGGCTACAGTAAAACCTTGTTGTTTAAACATTCTACAAGTCATATACTTTGTCCAATCTTCGATCATGACACTTGTCAGAAAATTTGTTCTTATGATGTCGGCATGGTCTAAGTTCGAAAATGGTTCCTGTCCGTAGAAAAACATTGCAGCCTACTGGGCAGTTTTCCTTATATGGCTATAGTAAAACCTTGTTAACTCTCTTAAGTTGATATTTTGGCCAAGTTTGAAAATAGTTTCAGAAACATCTCAAAAGTAACTGAGAGCAGTTCAGTTCCCTAAGGTCTCAGGTAACTACAGAATAAACGACTTCTATTCCTTTGATAACTTATGCTACATATTCGGAATACCTACAAGTAATTTCCTGATGTAATACACATTGATCAAAAGTATACCCATACATATTAAAGCTGCTACCAATACAAATAACACACCATGTACTCGAAAAACATTCGTAGAAAACATAATTGCAAAACAAAACAAAGCAAAAAAATATTTTACGCACTTCAAATTAAAAAACCTGCTGAAATCTCAAAAACTCAAACTAAATGGCAAAACTTATTTAATTGGAAACAAATATTTGTCATGCCATATAAATCAACTACTGATAGCGCACTGTGAAATTTTCAATATAAATACATCCAAAGAATCGTAGCTACAAATAAATCTCTTTTGAAGTGCAACCTATCCAACACAAATCTATGTGATATGTGTAGTGAACATATTGAAACAATAGAACACCTTTTCTGGGAGTGTAAACATATTCAATCTCTATGGAATCAATTGACAACCTTTCTAGAGAAACAACAATTAAATGTTAAACTATCTATCTTAGACATCAGTTTAGGGGTAAGAAACTTTAAAATACAAGAGGTTAATAACGCTGTGAATTACATAATTATATTAATGAAATATTTTATATTCAGCATGAAATACAGAAACAAATACCAACAATGAACTGTTTTATCAATTATTTAAAACTGAAGATTCAAATAGAAAAAGAAATAGCCCTAAACAATGATACACTTCATATATTTGAACAAAATTGGAAACACATTAAACTTTTATAAACAAGTCCAGTATGCTTTCTACTTACTTTATGCAACTCATGCTTATTATGTTGTTTTTTTCTTTCTTAAAAAAACACCTATCACAAACAACCATAGAAAACAATATATTAACCTTTTTTTTAAAACAAAAGGAAACCAAAAGGTCAAAAAAGAATATATTAGCATAATCTTGTATAACATGTTTGAAAATTGAGCTGGCCTACTAACTGTTACAACAATTAACAACTTTTTGCCAAACAGGGTCGAAGACGGGGTCTCAACTTCTTTGCCGACATTCACACGTTATTGTTATCAAAACATCGTGTCAATAAACAAGGACTTACTCCAATTAAGCGCGGTCCGCACCGTGAACAGCGAACGTTTAAAAGCCAATCGGATTGAAAAGGAGGCGGAGTTAAGACTTATCGAGACGTGTGCAAAACGCATCGAGTCTTCAGGAAGCAGTGTTGATTGAAGCATTTTAAGCGACATATTACGTCACGGGTTGCTATTTTTGGCTTATGACCATTTTTTACGAAGTACAGTGGACATCATGGGGTTTTGTTATAGGCGGGCATAATATACGGCCGTACACCACTAAGCGCAAGCCAAAAGAATAATATTAATTACGATTTTTAAATGTTGTGTTAATTTTCTGTTCCATTGAAAGAATATAAGTTTCGTTTACTTTTTTTCTTAATAAAATAGGGGTGTCGAAATTAGGGACACCATGTCGAAATAACGATCTCATACTTCGTTAACATCGTAAGTAAGTACGATACGTATAAAGCATCCTTACCTGACAGTATACAGTTAAAAAGCACAGGATGCAATAAGTTAAGTTAGTGGTATGTCGGAGTAAGGAGGATACCGATCAAATAAATTGGTATACACATTTTAACCTTAAACTGTCGAAATTAGGGTACTTTGCTCTACATTGTTGACATCACAAGTGCAGCTTTATTTACTAGGTAAGTTAGTGCATTTGAATGTATTGACACGTTCCTTTGGCTGTTGTCAACAAGACACTTGCTGATGACATGGGTGATAACATTTTATTTGCAGAGGCTTTATGAGTAATGCTCTGATATAAGCTTTGTGCCGATGTTTGTTTGACATCGTGCAGACATTTATGGCTATCAGATACATTGAGGCTTTTAAAAGAATTTTATTTGCACTGCCTTGTTAAACGGACGCATTCTTGTTTAGGAATATGAAGTGCTATATATAAAGCTATTTTATATAGAATGTGCACATTTGTTAAAGTAAGCAGTAAATTGTGTCTACATAAGCTTTATTTAAGTACCAGTACAAGACTGGTATTAATTTTTTGCCTATGTGTTGGGTATTAAATGAATTGTTAACTAGGGCTTAAAATTCAGTTCATGATTTATTGGCTTATATATATATATATAAACAGCTACAATAATGCAACATTGAAATTTTCTATGAGTAAATAAATACGATAAATGTGGCTTGCAACAAACCATTGGTGGAGTCTAATCTTGTCAAATTTTTTTCGATCTGATGCTTATAGTAATATGATCCTATTGATTCCTATGCATAAGAAAGCCAAACCATCGGTAATTACCATAATTACCAAAACCCCAAACCATTGGTTATTACCACAATTACCAAATCTCCAAACCATTGGTTGTTACCACAATTACCAAAACTCTAAGCCATTAGTAATTATCACAATTAGCAAAACTCTAAGCCATTGGTAATTATCACAATTAGCAAAACTCTAAGCCATTGGTAATTATCACAATTAGCAAAACTCTAACCCATTGGTAATTATCACAATTAGCAAAACTCCAAACCATCGGTAATTACCACAATTACCAAAACTCCAAACCATTGGAAATTACCATAATTATGAAAGCCCCAAACCATTAGTTATTACCACAATTACCAAAACTCCAAACCATTGGTTATTGCCATAATTACTAAAGCGATAATGGCCGCACCCCATCTGATGGCAAATAACTCTTGCAAGCAACTACTCATATCTCAGAGACCACTATCAGATGTTACAAAGCTTCAAACCTTCGGTAATTACCACAATTACAAATACTTTGCAGGAAATTATTTCTTAATTACAGTGGAAACCCTCTAAACCAGATCCACTCTATACCGGAATCCTCTCTAAACCGGACAAATTGTCCGGTCCCATTTTTTCCCCTATAAAACCATGCGTAAAATATCTCCTCAAGACTGGAATCCCCTCAATTCCGAATACCGGTCATTATGTGGATCTGGGTAATTCCATACGTAATTGTACCTCTCTAAACCGCTCAGGGCCGGTTTATTGCACCTCGGACCTAGTGTCAAAACGTTGTGAATAGCGGATATAAAGACATGTGAAATTAATAAAGGTGGCCGAAACATTTCCAAACTGTTAAAATCGCAAAACAATTGAAAGACACTTGTCCTGTGATGTACATATCGCTCAATTATTGGCAAGTTGCCAATGTTATGAGGATAAAATGCAATAAATTACTATCTTGGAAATTGTTTTTACTATACCATATTTTTTCATGAAATATCAAGTATATCAGGGTTCAGCGTGCGTGGTATTTCACTTCATTGGAAGAGTGACATTCACCGCAAATGAATGTGAATACACTTCTGTGTTGGTATTTCTTTCAAGACCATCCTAGTAACTCATGCTTCAGTTAAGAATTTCAAACTTCTTGGTATGTAATAATGTGTCAAAAGTTTATATCAATATGTTGAGGGTGTGTCACACGCAATTAATAAAAGGGTTATGTTTGATGCTGTTGACAGTGTTATATTTTTTGAACACTTTCTTTTAAAGCAATCTCATTGAACATACTTGAAATGCTATAACACAATGAAAAATGTGTGTTGTTATGTTTTTTTCTCTTAAACAGGGATCAAGCTAGACTTCAATTTTTGGGAGAAGTCACTTCTCCCTCAGCTCTAGAGAGGGAGAAGTGAGGCAGTTTTAGGGAGAAGTGGATCTTTTGCGATCAAAAATGAACCATTGTGAACCATGACCCAGGGGTTTCACTGGCCCAAAAAAAGTTGTTGCCACTTTTTCGCAGTGTGAAAACTGTCTGTTATTCCAACCTTATTAATATGAACAATCATCTAGGACAGTTATTAAAAGAAACCTTACTACATTACATTAATGTCATTGACTGTATTATCACTTGAAAAAGTATGGTAATACATAAAAAACTATAGGTACCTTCACAAGTCATACCTTCATAAGTCTTAATAAGCTTTATTTGTATTAAAATAACTTTTTTTCATCTTGATATACAACACAGATAACCAAAATAATATAATAATGTTAACATCAATGTAACAGTATGCTGCATAAATGTTTCAAAATTAACTATTTAATTTTAAACATAGAATCACACCAATTTACATCATTTGAAAGGGAACAAGAAAACATCAGAAAATAAAGCATCTCACTTCATATTGTTAAACAGTTATATTTGGTCATTTGACATGATATACATCAGCTTTGACAGCTTCTGTTGTTAAAACGTTTTCTGTAAGTTCTGGATGATTTCTAGGCTCAAATAAATGAATGTTTTTCACGCATATTTCTTGACAGAAAGGCCCAGATAATTGCCACCATCCATTCTAGTTGCCTGAAATATCATAAAACATAGTTTTACAAACTATCAACAACAAACCAACACTTAAATGTCCCTATCTTAAAATGTCCGAATATTTAACATATCCGAAATATAGTACAAAGTGAATGGTATACTTTTTATTTCCGAAATTGTTGGTTTCTTAATCAAACTTTACCTTTCCCAAAATATTATAATAATGAAACTATTAAACAGAAATGCTCACAAATTCCTGTTGAAACAAGATTTCATGTGTGGAGAAATTGTTTTGTTAAATGCTTCTGCCAAACTATTAAACAGAAATGCTCACAAATTCCTGTTGAAACAAGATTTCATGTGTGGAGAAATTGTTTTGTTAAATGCTTTTGCCAGGCCCGTGGTATTGACAGTCACTATTGATTAAATGGTAAAGAAATAGAGGCCCTAATAATCGTTATAATTTTTTATCGTGGTGAGAGTTTGTCACAGTGTTACTTAATTTATTGCTCACTATCATAAAGGTGCCGTTCATCCGATAATAACCCCCATAAAACTTGACAACAGCAGTAAAAACACCGTTTGTAACACTTACATGCTTCAGTGATTTCACTCTGCTTGGTCAGGAGATTCCTGCTAAATACCCGAATGACGAGTGCTGTGAATGGTTGCTTATCAATTTTCAATAGGTAATTTACTACGCCATGGGGCGGAGTTTCGTCGATTCGGTCAGTTGATTGACTTTGGCGTGTATTTGATAATAAACAGAAGCCACTTAGATAGCGCTGCGGATATGATAATTGCCAGATTTTAGGGCGAAGTGATAACACCGGTGCTTTTATCTGGGCGATTAAAGGGAAGCCACGGCGATATAATCGCCCAAATCGCCCAGTTGCTTGATCCCTGCTTAAAAAACTTGTTCAAAAACTGAAAAATATAATGAAATAATCGCAAAATGGAATGGAATATTCATAGATATTTCTTGGAAAATTTATCGCAACATTGTTTCTGAACTCAGAACTCTTGAGGCCTTTCACAAATAAATAACAAAAATTACAAAAATAAAGTAAATAAATTATAAAAAATATATCTGTCTGAAAGTGGGACATTAACTCAATCCACTACAGACACAAAGTAATATTGGAGAGGGCCAACACATTCCTTAAGTTAAAAAAAACTTGATAAAATATACCATTGTATTACAGTCATATCAAGGCTATTATGCCCCTGAGCTGACTGCTTTAGCCGATATTTTTCTTGTGAAAGAATTTACATGAATGCATTAATGTGTACTTACCGTACATCATACTTGCAGATTGGTTAACTTATGCTGTATTTATAAACTCATTTCATATATGCAGGTACAAAAATAATTTCATATATGCGTATAAAACCATTATTTCATATGACATTGATGTTTGTGTTTGTTACATTATTGAATAGAAAGGTGAAAATCAGGCTTCAGTCCCACTATCTGGACCTGGATTTGCATTTTTCTTTGCATTGATTTTTATGCTCCCCAAAATATTTCGGGGCGCATATAGTTGCCAGTTTGTTGTTCCTTACTTCCGTACTTCCTTACTTCCTTCTGTCACACTTTTGGTACAGTTTCTCATAGCACCTTCAATACTTTACCGATCTCTTTCATATTTGGCATGTAGGTACCTTGCATGGACCTCTACCTTTTGATGAGGTTTGAGATCACTGGGGTCAAGGTCAAGGTCACCTAGGCTAATAATATACTTTTTCCGTCACACTTTTGTTACAGTTTCTCATAGCACCTTCAATACTTTACCGATCTCTTTTATATTTGGTATGTAGGTACCTTGCACATGGACCTCTACCTTTTGATGAGGTTTGAGGTCACCGGGGTCAAAGTCACCGAGGCAAATAATAGATTTTTCCGTCACACTTTTGTTACAGTTTCTCATTGCACCTTCAATACTTTACCGATCTCTTTCATATTTGGCATGTAGGTACCTTGCATGGGACCTCTACCTTTTGATGAGGTTTGAGGTCACCGGGGTCAAGGTCATTGAGACTAATAATAGATTTTTCCGTCACACTTTTGTTACAGTTTCTCATTGCACATTCAATACTTTACTGATCTCTTTCATATTTGGCATGTAGGTACCTTGCATTGAGCTCTACCTTTTTATGAGGTTTGACGTCACTGGGATCAAGGTCAATGAGGCTTATAATAGATTCACACTTTTTTAACAGTTTCTCATAGCACCTTCAATTCTTTACAGATCTCTTTCATATTTGCCACATAGGTACCTCGCATGGTCCTATCCCTTTTGATTAGGTTTGAGGTGACTGGGGTCAAGGTCACCGAGGCTAATAATAGATTTTATGTCCCCCACTATAGTAGTGGGGGACATATTGTTTTTGCCCTGTCTGTTGGTCTGTTGGTCTGTTTGCGCCAACTTTAACATTTTGCAATAACTTTTGCTATATTGAAGATAGCAACTTCATATTTGGCATGCATGTGTATCTCATGAAGCTGCACATTTTGAGTGGTGAAAGGTCAAGGTCATCTTTCAAGGTCAGAGGTCAAATATATGTGGCCCAAATCGCTTATTTTATAAATACTTTTGCAATATTGAAGATAGCAACTTGATATTTGGCATGCATGTTCATCTCATGGAGCTGTGGCTAAAATAGCTCATTTTATTAATACTTTTGCAATATTGAAGATAGCAACTTGATATTTGGCATGCATGTGTATCTCATGGCAGGTCACATATATGTGGCCAAAATCGCTCATATTATGAATACTTTTGCAATATTGAAGATAGCAACTTGATATTTGGCATGCATGTGTATCGCATGGAGCTGCACATTTTGAGTGGCGAAAGGTCAAGTTCATCCTTCACAAGGTCAAGGTCATCCTTCAAAGTCAAACGTCATATAGGGGGACATTGTGTTTCACAAACACATCTTGTTTTAGGTTGTTATTAACACATAGATTGACAAAGCGCATCATTGGAGAGCATCCATCAGTTTCACTGATATTCTTGTTTTTACATTTATGCTATGTTTTCTTGTCAGTAATTCTTTAGTGCATTAGACCAAATTGACTTTGTTTCCATAATACTTCTTATATGATTCATCTAAAATTGTCATGTTGAAAGAATATGGGTTTAAGTCAATCTTTGACTAAATGTGTGCCTTGTAGAACGGCAAATTCGGTATGTAGTTTTTTAGAGCACATTCTTTATCATAGGTATGTTCTTGTATTTAAATAGCTTAATTACGTTACCTGATATCATATGCTATTTACTCCGATAGGATCGTAATATATCCGGAATTTTTCGCCCGAGGAATCCCACACTTTTTGAGAAACCCGTCAGGTAGGTCAGAGCGGTCATATTAGTGCCGCGTAGCCGCATAACCAAAACGGGACAATACCCATAATCCACTCTTATTCCGGATGGCGATATACAAAGGCCGACATTTTGTTATAAACTTAATTGTTGCTTCTGTTTCGCTGGATTCTTCTGTTTAACAGAATAGAGAAGTTTTTGTATTGCGTTAAAACATTCTCCGTATATATATTCGTGTATTTCTGTATCGTTTTGTGTATTTGTTTGTTTGTTCAAGGCAAAGTATGCCTCAAACACGTGGCTCATGTGGACACACAAAGGCAGCATGGGACAACCATGGTAGCTGCCTGTCTTGTGCAGGATGTACCCAGGATAACTGCTGCCCTTCCTGTGAGCATTGGTCTGCAGATACCTGGGCCATTAAGCGTCGACCCTTCAAGAGTCGTGGACGCAACAAGAATAGTTCAGATCAAAGTAGGGAAAGTTCCGTGTGTCGGGACTTTTCACCACACGATCTTGACCATACTACGCAGGTAGCTGCCAGGCATCGGTCCCTACCCCGTGACGAAACCGGACAAAATTTGCCCGGTCCGTTCATCGGGAATGACCAGTTGAATGGCTCGGCATCAGATCAACGTAGGAAAAGTTCCGTGTGTCGGAACTTTTCACCACAAGATCTTGACCATATTCCACCAGTAGCTGCCAGGCATCGGTCCCTACCCCGTGACGACACCGGACAAAATTTGCCCGGTCCGTTCATCGGGAATGACCAGTTGACCGGTCCGGAGACTTCACCGGTCACCGGTCAACATTGACCGGTCCGGTCACCGGTCATGCTATGACCGGTCACTGACCGGTCCGGTCACCGGTCATGCTATGACTGGTCCGGTCAACCGGTCACCGGTCATTGACCGGTCCGGTCACCGGTCATGCTGTGACCGGTCCGGTCACCTGTCATGCTGTGACCGGTCCGGACACCGGTCATTGACCGGTCCGGTCACCGGTCATGTAATGACCGATCCGGTCACCGGCTTTCGGTCTGTGCCACAGACCGTTCTGGTCACCGTAGATGTTGACACTACCTTGTCAGTACTCCACAAAGGTAGACGCAGCCGCGTTTCTACTGTGAGTCACAGACGTAAACGTGTAGTGTCTGATGTTTCGGACTACTCCTCCACCTCGAGCTCATCGTCGTATGACTCATCGTCTACTTCTAATAGCCCTCATCATTACCGGAGGGGACGTCATTCACGCTCACCGAGTGTTTCTCGGCGTAGATTGCCTCATGAAGAGCGATCACGCCAGCGCTCGGGGAGACGTTCGATCAGGAAACATCATTCCCAGCGCCGCCGAACAGTGTCTCGGCGTCGCAGGGATAAGGGACATAGACCTTCCTCTATTAGGCGCTCTCGGACTCCTAGGTCCCCTAGTCGATCCTTCTCTGAGGAATCTATTGACACCCTTCCACGTGTGTCGGCCTCTATGTTGGCCTCAACACACACTTCAGCCGTTCCTACAACCACTGAGCATAACTTGTATTCAAACACTAATTTGCATACATCAGGCTCAAGGTACAGGGGTTAATCTAACCACTTCGGCTGCGTTTTCAGCCCCACGGGTCTCTTCCACATTGCATAGAAGTATACCCAGGGCTGCCGCTACACCATCAAATCCCAATACTTTGTGGATCCAACAGTCGCCGGGAATCTTTGTCCCTTTTTCGACTGATCCTTTACCAGCGACCTCTGGTATTCAAAGTGAGTCTGCTGACTTGATCTATGAGAGACCTAATTCACCAGCTATATCTTTGATGGTGCCGGAAAACGATTCTCTCATGATAGAAGCGAATGAATCTATTATTCCTTCTCCTATATCCACCGGTTTCAATCAATCCAATGCTCCCGCAGATGGTTCGATTGAGGCGGGTTCGGAGTCTAATGAGGCCGAACTTTATTATTTGGCCTCCATCAATCAGGTATACGAACTTATGTTCAATACCTTAGATGAGGACTTCTGCCCCCGCCCTTCCTTGTCTCTCACAGGATCTGCAGTTACCGTTACAGAACAGGTAGCACGCAGACGAGAGCCCGGCAGGATAAGTAAGGCTACTTCCCGAGTGGATCTACGCCTTCCTATTGGCTCTTCCACAATGGCTGTTTTCCAGTCACTTGAACCAGCCAATAAGCCTTCGCCATCTCCATGGAAAGCCCCTAAGGAGCTGACGGAGCCTAAACAGATGGACGGCGGGAAAAGTTATAAGGCCCCGGTACCAGATCCTGCTACCGGTTTGGACCTTTCCAAACTTCCGGTTCATGATGCTGACATTAGTAAGCTGTCACTTACAACGCCTTCATCATCTACCCATACATCAGTCCCTCTTTCCCTGTTGGAAAATTGGGAGCTTAGAGAACGCCGTTCCATAGGTCTGGCTAACCAGCTAGATCTCATGGCAGCCACAGCCTTAGACTTAGTTTGGGAGCTCTCTGATTCAATCCCAGAGGAGCTCCGGGCCTTGTTGATACATCTTTCACGTACTACGCAGTGTTTATCTCACAATGCTGCGTCTTCTATGTCTGAGATGTTAAGGCTTCGGAGAGACCTCATCCTCTCTTCCTTGCCCAATAATTTCCTTTTGGAAACAGGCGTAAACTCCCTTCGAACTGCTCCACTAACAGCAGAGTCTCTTCGGAGGGAGGATACAGTCGGCACTTACTGCTGATCGTGAAGATCAGATACATGCCTCCTTAGCTAGGAGCAACTCTGGCCAGCGCCCTGTGGTTTTTAAGCGCCCTGCTTCTAAGCCCCCAGGAGCCCCACCAGCCAAGAACGCTAAAAGGGACAGTTTTCCTACTAAGCGTCCGTCTGCTCCACGTCAGCCCACTAATAGGCCTCCTTTTCAAAACAGAACAACTTCCTATCGGAAGCCTTCTGTAAAACAAAATTGGAGTAAGGGCAAACCCAATGCGGACAAGAAGTCATTTAATCCTTCTTCCGGCAAGGGTGGACCTCCTAAAGGTCAGCCCTAGGTCATACCCCTTTCTACCGCCACAACCTCTGATGCCGGAGGTACCAGTCGGGGCCAGACTTATGCACTTCGCAAATCGATGGCTCCAAATAACTTCGGACGCGTGGGTTCATTGTCTTGTCACACAAGGCCTCACTTTTCAATTCGAAAAAAGGCCCCCACTCTCTCGCGTCCCAATAGATCTGGTATCTCCGCATCCACAACTTCCAGACTCCATTCTCGGACTCCTGGAAAAACAGGCGGTAGAAAGGGTTCACGACCCTTGTTCTCCAGGATTTTACAGTCGCCTTTTCCTTGTTCAAAAGAAAAGCGGCTCCTGGAGACCAGTCATAGACTTAAAAGTGTTCAACACGTTTCTAGTCAAACCTACTTTCAAGATGGAGACTCCTGCCTTCATTCGGCGCTCCATCAAACCCATGCAATGGGAGGTTTCCTTGGACCTGGAAGATGCATACTTCCATGTTCCTATCCATCCCAACTACTGGAAGTACCTGCGCTTCTCCTTTCGAGGCCAGGTCGACCAGTTTCGGGCGATGCCCTTTGGATTGGCCACGGCTCCACGAGTTTTCACCAAACTCATGGCCGCAGTGAGCGCACACCTCCGATTACACGGGGTTCAACTGCTTCAGTATTTCGACGATTGGCTCTTACACCAGCTCGATCGTCAACTGCTTCTGCTACTCCTAGAGTTCTCTTGGAAGGAGCTCCTCTCTTTAGGACTCCTTCTCAATGTAGCCAAGTCAGACCTCATTCCCTCTCAGGATTTCATATTCGTGGGAATGAATTTTCTGACCCACATCAATCGGGTTAGGGTCTCACCGCGACGTATATCAGACCTCCTTTTGAAGGTCAGATGGGTGCTGTCCCAATCTCATATCACAGCTCAAGATTTCCTCTCACTCAACGGTATCCTGAGCTCTGTAGCAGACTTCGTGCAGTTGGGACGTCTCTTCCTACGTCCTCTTCAGCACTATCTCTCAGCTCGATGGAAATGGTCTCCAGACAATCTGCTAACACAGATTCCCATCCTTCCGTCCTTAGTCCCCCACCTTCTATGGTGGCTAGACGAGGAGACCCTGTTGGCAGGAGTACCGCTTCTTCCCCCGCAACCGTCTTTACATCTCATAACGGATGCAAGCATGGAAGGTTGGGGCGCTCACCTGGAACCCCGCAGCCTGACATTATCAGGATTGCGGTCTCCTCAGGAGTCTCTCCTGCACATAAACAATCTTGAAATGTGAGCAGTCTTTCTAGCTGTTTCTCAATTCCAATCACATCTTCGGGACTCCTGTGTGATGGTATGGACAGACAACACATCAGTCGTGGCTTACATCCAGAAACAGGGCGGGACACACTCTCACTCCCTGTATCTGGAAACAATGAAATTACTTGTTCTTTGCAAGAGCCTAAACGTCTCTCTCTTGTCCAAACACATACCAGGTCATCTCAACGCCCTGGCGGACGGTTTGTCTCGCAAACACCAGTTACTTCCATCGGAGTGGACACTTCATCAGGAAGTGGCCAATCAGATATTCCTCACATTCGGTTATCCACTGGTCGACCTGTTTGCGACCAGAGACAACCACAGACTTCCTCTGTATGTGAGTCCAGTGTACGAATCAGCAGCGTGGGTGGTAGACGCGCTTTCGTTCGATTGGGATCAACTGGACGCTTACGCTTATCCCCCACCCATTCTAATTCCCCAAATCTTAGGGAAAATCAGGGTGAGCTCTTGCCGGATCCTCCTGATAGCCCCTTGGTGGCCCAGGAGATCCTGGTTCAACGACCTTCTCGGTCTCCTGTGCGAATTTCCCAGGGAACTCCCGCACAGGTCAGATCTCCTATCTCAGAGAGGCAGACTTCACATGGATCCAGACATGTTTCACTTACACGTCTGGCCGTTATCAGGCAATCCCTGCAGAAGAAACGCTTTTCTGTCAGGGCTTCAACGCTCGTTGCCTCTGCAAGGAGAAAGTCCACCAGAGCAGTCTATGATGCTCGCTGGAAACTCTTCTCTAATTGGTGTGTTCGAGGGAAAATTGATCCCCTCAATCCCTCTGCTAGACGCATAGCGGATTTTCTAATCTATCTCTTTGATGATAAGAAACTTTCTCTTAGCTCCATCAAAGGATACAGATCTGTGCTTTCGCATACCTTGGCTTTTCGTAAGTCATCACAAGTCTGTGCTGACCCAGCCATTTCGGAACTGATCCGAGCCATGGAACTTAAACGTCCTGTGTCTCGTTCTCTTACCCCCAAATGGGATTTGGCTTGTGTTCTTGGATCGCTTATTAAAGCTCCCTATGAACCCCTTAATCAGGCTTCTTTACAGTTCCTAACTTGGAAGACCGTTTTCCTTCTTACCATGGCTTCATCCAAACGTAGAAGTGAAATTCATGCTCTTTCTATCGAAGAAAGCCATCTTCGTTTTGATTCCTCCGGTGGCTCTGTCACCTTGTTGTGTCAGCCAGGATTCCTTGCTAAAAATCAACTCCCCTCAATGGCTTCTAAACCCTTCAAGGTCCCAAGTCTTTCTAGAACTTGTGGTAATGAAGATGAAGATAGACTCCTCTGCCCTGTCAGGTCTTTGAAGTTCTATCTTAGTAGAGTTAAGTCTATTCGAGGTTCTCGCAAGAGACTCTTCATTCCCTTAAAAGGGGGGGCGATGTGTCTGCGGCTTCTATTTCCTGTTGGGTAGCCTCGACTATAAAAAGGGCTTTCTCTTCTCTTTCTTCAAGGGATTCATCCCTTTTTAAGATTAGACCGCATGAATTACGAGCAATGTCGGCTTCGTGGGCATATATTAATCATACCCCACTCTCTGACGTGCTTCAAGCTGCTTTCTGGAGGAATCAGACTACTTTTTCATCTTTTTATCTTCGTTCTCTGGAGTGCCAACAGGACAACTTGTATTTGTTGGGCCCCCTTGTGGTTGCACAAACGGTAGTATCTTCTACGGCATAGGTATATTACGCTTATCCGTGAATTAAGTTAATACCGTAATAACGAAGATTAGCTGAGAACCCGATATATGGGTTCCGCTGTGATGGGGAGATTTTCCCGAACCTTCCCGCCTCAGCTGCAAATTCAGCATATGATATCAGGTAACGTAATTAAGCTATTAAAACAAATTTTTCTAGTAAAATTCATTTTAATTAGTAATTACTTACCTGATATCGGTAAGTCTCACCTCCCACCCCGCTCTTCGTCTAATATTTCATATTTTTTATTGGAATAAGAGTGGATTATGGGTATTGTCCCGTTTTGGTTATGCGGCTACGCGGCACTAATATGACCGCTCTGACCTACCTGACGGGTTTCTCAAAAAGTGTGGGATTCCTCGGGCGAAAAATTCCGGATAAATTACGATCCTATCGGAGTAAATAGCATATGATATCAGGTAAGTAATTACTAATTAAAATGAATTTTACTAGAAAAATTTGTTTTAGGTTGTTATTAACACATAGATTGACAAAGCGCATCATCGGGGAGCATCCATCAGTTTCACTGATATTCTTGTTTTTACATTTATGCTATGTTTTCTTGTCAGTAATTCTTTAGCGCAGTAGACCAAATTGACTTTGTTTCCATAATACTTCTTATATGATTCGTCTAAAATTGTCATGTTGAAAGAATATGGGTTTAAGTCAATCTTTGACTAAATGTGTGCCTTGTAGAACGGCAAATTCGGTATGTAGTTTTTTTAGAGTACATTCTTTATCATATGTATGTTCTTGTAATGTTAATAAAAATCTCATAAATCATGGAATGCTTGGAATTTAAGATGGCGGGTGAGGTACTCGTCAACTGTTATTAATTGCAGGTAAATAGGCGCCTCCCTCTGGGAAAAGGTGGCTTAATGCATGTGCTTAAAGCGTCATCCCAGATAAGCCTGTTCCGTCTGCTTTATGGAAGTTTGGGTTTAAAGGAAGTCTCTTCTAACCCTTGACCCCTTAGATATGTATTTTCACGCATTTGAAGTCCCATAGAAAGTTAAATTTAACAAGACTATTGTCAAGCAATATGGTCCCCTACCAGTGAAACTCCACCATTGTCAGATGTTGTTTTTTTTGTGTTGTTTTATTTGTTGCCGTAGCAACCAGACTTTTTGACGTAGGAACACAATGAAATGACATGCATAATCTCCATATTGCTATCTATCCATGTTTCAAGTTTCATGAAAAAATATTAAGAACTTTTAAAGTTATCGCAGGATCAAGAAAAGTGTGACAGACTGACTGACTGACTGACATACTGACGGACACAAAGAACACAAACCATAAGTCCCCTCCGGTTTCACCGGTAGGGGACAATTAGATACCTTTATTACTAAATTCAAGTTTTAAAGGCTTCATTTCCAACCCCTAGATACTGATGAGCAGAAAACAGCATAAAACCTGAACAAACTGCGGATACTCGCAGTCTTCTGGTTTTATGCTGGTTGCAAAAGCCATTTTCACTTTGCTTCTTATGGGGAAAAGGGGTTAATGAACCTCCAGTCTCAAATGGAAACTGTCGTTCCTGATTACATGGTGGGGACTGCACAGGCTTATCAGGGACGCCAGTTTACGCAAATGCATTAAGCCCATTTTAACAACATGGCTCATACTATCAGACTGTTTCTGGATTGGTTATATACAATATTGTTTGCTTTCAGACTACAGGTACAAGGATGGTTATTTACAGTATTGTTTGCTTTCAGACAACAGGTACAAGGATGGTTATTTACAGTATTGTTTGCTTTCAGACAACAGGTACAAGGATGGTTATTTACAGTATTGTTTGCTTTCAGACAACAGGTACAATAATGATTATTTAAGGTATTGCAACGTTTTCTTTGAAACTACAGATACAAGAATGGTTATATAAAGTATTGCAATGTTTGCTTTCAGACTAAAGATACAAGAATGGTTATATACAGTATTCCAATGTTTGCTTTCAGACTACTGGTACAAGAATGGTTATATACAGTATTGCAATGTTTGCTTTCAGACTAAAGATAAAATAATGGTTATATACAGTATTCCAATGTTTGCTTTCAGACTAAAGATACAAGAATGGTTATATACAGTATTCCAATGTTTGCTTTCAGACTAAAGATACAAGAATGGTGATATACAGTATTGCAACATTTGCTTTCAGATCACAGATACTAGAATGGTTATTGACAGTACATTTTTGTGTATTGCAATGTTTGCTTTCAGACTACATATACACAAATGGTTATTTACACTATTGCAATTTTTGCTTTCAGACTACAGATACAAGAATGTTTATTGACAGTATTGCAACATTTGCTTTCAGACTACAGATACAAGAAGGATGAGATATTCAAAAGGATGAAGGTTACCACATTCGTGCAGCTGGTAGGACATCTACTGTACTTTCATCAACTAATATGAGTCTCTGGAAAAAAAGGGCTTAATGCATGTGCCTACAATTTTGTCATAGGTTATAGAGCCTGTGCAGTCTACACAGGCTAATTAGCGACGAAACTTTCGGGCAAAACTGTATTTTTGCTTAGAAAGACTTATTAAAAATGCATAATCATAGAGGAAAAGACTTATTAAAAATGCATAATCATAGAGGAAAATGTGGTCCCTGAATATCCTGTGTGGACTGCACAGGCAAATCTGGGATGACAATTGCATGTATTGCATGTGCGTTAAGTGCCATTTTCCAAGAGCGAGGGAATATATAAATATACATATTTATATAATTTAAAAACCTAACACCCATATTCTCCATGACCTGAACAAAGATTGCAGGATACATAGATCAGTATTCTTCATGAAAATTTTAGTAGCCATTATGTCTCAGCCAAGTACAATAAGCAGCAAAATTGACCCAAGAAACTTTGAGTTGCTATCCTTTAATGATCTTTACTTTTAAGAACATGTGTTCCACATTTGTTTAATCTTCACCATCAATATTTTACAGATTGCATTACACCTGATTGCTTTATCCCTCTTGATAAATGCAATGGAAATTGAACAACTTTTACACAAGCCAATTATTCAAATATTAAATGTGAGTGTTGTTGGTTTAGTCTGTACATTGTGTTATATTGTTACGAGATGTTTTTATAATTTAAGGTGGTGCAAGTTGCAGAGTATGACATGACTGGGACTCCATCATACAGTAGGTAGCAGACACATTGATTGGAATAACTTAAGAAAAACGTATAGAAAATGAAATACATATACCCTCTTTGCAGAAAAGCTTCAAATTGCAGATTAAATTGAATTTAATTCAATCGAAAGTTTGTTTAGATAAAATTTATTGTATGTTTGAATCAAAGTTTAACAAATTTTTCAGCATTAAACTTGTGCATTAGCAAAAGCTTATCAGCTAAGTCTTTCCTTTTCTTGAAAACAATAAATGACAAAATGTGCCAAATCAGCAAAATGACAAATTTTCGGATTTTTTTGCATAATTTAAGCATGTATTCACTTTAACTAGGCCTCTTATATGCATAGTGTATTATTTCATGTTAATTGATGTCCTTTTTCATTATTGTCATGATTGAGAAATCTTTATAGGATCACTTTCAATAGACCAAGTACAACATTTTCATAAGTTCAACCCCTAGTGAACTGTGGTTGTTATAGCAGCATGACTTAGTTCTATTTAAAGTTCTAATGCAAGCCCTAGTGAACTGTGGTTGTTATAACAGCATGACTTAGTTCTATTTAAAGTTCTAATTGACAAGCTCTGTTCTGGATATTGATTGCTAATCCGAGAGATTAAACCATGTTTGATTATGAATACAAAAAAGTTCTTTGATGCAAAGCTAATACTTGAACGATATTAGAGAATTAACAAATCGTATTTAACAATTGTGATTTTTAATGTTAATTCATGTCAAGTACCAGTTATGTATCACGATCAAGAAATTTTTTTAAATTACAATATTTGTTAATTCATTTCATTTCATGAAGCTCAATTTTCTATTGTTGTACTGTTGACATGCATATTACCGTAATTTACTGTTTTGATAGTCTTCTTAAAGGTTATCAATTGCTTCATCAAATATTGACAATAGTAAATTGAGACACCATTCACCCCAGCCTTTACATGTTAAAGTAACAGAAACTTTTGCAGTAATTGTCTATTTCTATAAAAAATCGAATATAGACTCCAGTGCTATCATTCCTATTAAACTTAGCTATTCTATTGAAAATACAGCTTGATTAATCAGTACATCCTCTGTATGCATTTTTGTCAATATGTACACTGGCATCAAACAAATTTGTTGAATATTTGTGTCGGACATAAAGTGAGCTCTAAAAATTACTCAACATGCCAAGTCTATAGAAACTCTAAATTCTGTTAATGTGGGTGAGGGGCCTAGGTGACAATATCTAGCATTACTACACTTAAAGATAAACAGATGTGGTTAAAAAAATATATATATATTATAATTTTATGCGAGATTATAATGTGTTGATGCATTTCCATGTCATCATTCAATTAAAACTATTGTATTCAGCGAGTATATACTTTGACATTCTAATATATTGTATTTCTTCATAAAATATTATATTTTACTCTGAACTGGTCTGTTGATCTGTAACAATAATATTTGTGGTGGGAAAATACATTCATTCTCTGTCAATGATATGTAACAGACTATACATTTAGCCCTTTACCTTCCAGATTCACATTTTGATACTTTGCAGTCCACTAGAAAATCAAATTATATTCAAGAACTTTTTGAGGATAGATTGAAGGTTTAAAGGCTTTCTTTTTAACCATAAGGTTCTAGTGAGTAGCAAACAGCATAAAACCTGAACAGCCTGTGAGTTACTTGCAGGCTGTTCTAGTTTTATGCTGATTGCATGTAGCCATTTTCACTTTGCTTTTAAGTGGGAAAGGGTTAGTAGCAATGCTTATGAATTCCATAGCATATAGTCAAACAAATTGCAAATTCATTATTAACCCATTAATGCCTAGCATCTAGAAAAAAGGCCTTGGTAAACAGCGTAGACCCTGATAAGACGCCGCATGATGCGGCGTCTCATCAGGGTCTGCTCTGTTTGCTTAATGAAATTTCTGTTAGAGAAATATTCTAAATATAGAAATAAATATACTAGACATCCCTAATTTTGGAGATAAATTATCCAATTTAAAAGGATGGAAGAGTCCACTAGGCATAAATGGATTAAAACCTGTTTCAGATGGTTCAGAGCGCCCGGACACAGCTGATGATGAGGTATATAGGATCCAGCGTGGGGGAGGGGACAGATCACCTGCCCCGTCCCTGGCCCTTACAGAAGGGGACTTTGGGGCACCCGCCCCCATGGCAACCAACAGATCTACTTTGCAGGGGTCAGTTAAGTTTTTAAACCTTTACTACTCTGATATGCACTTTGACACATTTGCAGTCCCATCAAATTTAAACTTTATTTAAGATCTTTCTTGCTATTTTCAAGTCTGAAAGGGCGTCATTTCCAACTTTAAACACACTGATGAGCAGCAAAGAGCATAAAACCTGAACAGCCTGCGAGTCGCTTATAGGCTGTCCTTATGTTATTCTGGTTGGATATAGCCACTTTCACTTTTCCTCTGAGAGGGAGAGTTAACATTTTTGAGTGTATTATTCAAAGAGATTTGATCTAAGTTTGGTATAATAACAATTTTCAAACCAAATGTCATAGCTACATGAAGGAATATATGCATTATATTCAAATAAGCAAAATAACACTTGTGACTCAGAAAAATTCTAAAAATATATATTTGTTCATTGTTAATAATTAATCAAAATCAGAAAAAAAAGTAAGCCTTTATAACACTTTGTAACATTTCATCAATATTTTAGCAAAAAAAACAGAATTACCGACAGCATGTTTTAATTACCATTCAAATTCAAAATTCTGTTGTGTTGTGGTCCTGGGTTTGAGTCGCAGAGCAGACATATTTGTTTCTTTTTTTTTTCTTTGCAATGATAATTATTTTAAAACTATCTCAAATAGTGCAGTTTTGTTTGTCAATTCATTTAATGATATTTATTTTTTAAACGAAACTGTGTTAACAAGTCTCTTTAAAGTGATGTACATGTACATTAATTATGAAAATCTTAACTGGTCCATGACTATTTAAGTTCAGGCATATTTTCTATAAGATTATGAAATGGGAATTTTTTATCACTGATAAAGTAATGTCAGATACACAGCATGAATTTGTAAAGCAGATGTCAGCAAAACTGATCAAACCGTTAGTGTCATATTGTGCACATATATGATTTGTGTACTTGAATATCCAAAAATTTATCGAATTGAAAACATCATATTTTGGATACCCTACTTTCAAAGCTTAATCTTATGTTACTAATGTAAACTAGTTAGGGCTGAACCACAAATTCAAGGATCGTGGGTTCAAATCCTGGCTCACACGCATGACATTGAATTGTTTCTATTGTCATTCTTCCCATACCTTTGATCCAATTAACCCAGGTGTCAGTTACTTGCATGTGAGCCTCTATCTGTGAAAAGGGGGTTTAATGCATGTGTGTAAAGTGTCATCCCATATAAGCCTGTGAAGTCTGCACAGGCTAATCAGGGACAACACTTTCCACCTAATCTTGTTTTTTGCTAAGAAGAAACTGTCTTGAAACGAAAAATATCATAAAAGCGGAAAGTTTCACTTTAGCCACATGCATTATCCCCCCTTTTCACAGAGCACGTCTCATACATATGTGTTATTTGTACTGGTAAACCTGCTTACCCATGATAAGTCAGTAGGTTAACTCAACGTTATGATATACCGGTAACTGAAAAGCTGCTGAATTAGGCAAAGAAACAAATGAGCTGCGCTCAGGGAAAATGGGACTTAATGCATGTGGGTAAAGTGTCATTCCAGATAAGCTTGTGCAGTCTGCACAGGCTAATAAGGGATGGCACTTTTACCCAAACTGGATTTTAGCTAAGAAGAGAAAAAATACCATAAAAGCGGGAAATGTTGTCACTGATTAACCTGTGTGTACTGCACATGCTATTATGGGACTGAACTTAATGTACATGCAATATGTTCCATTTTTCCTACGCGGCTCAAATTAACAGAACATATTTTATTATATTGTAGTCTGGTTCCCATTTCAGTGTGATAAAAGGTGAAGGAGAGCTGGACAGGAACCGAGCCCAGAACAACGGTTCCCTGGAGAGGAAGGTGCTGGATGGGTGTCCCTACTTGCTTCTGGACATTAGAGACAAGGACAGCTTTGACCAGTGTCACATCATCACAGGTACAAACTCCAGTTGGGCTTGTTATAAACACCCATTGTCACATCATCAGAATCTAGTAGGCTTTGTTATAGACTCCGATTGTCACATCATCAGAATCTGGTTGGGCTTGTTATAGACTCCCATTGTCATGTCATCAGAATCCAGTTGGGCTTGTTATAGACTCCCATTGTCAGGTCATCAGAATCCTGTGGGGCTTGTTATAGATTCCCATTGTCACATCATCAGAATCCAGTGGGGCTTGTTATAAACTCCCAGTGTCACATCATCAGAATCCAGTATTACTTGTTATAAACTCCTCTTGTCACATCATCAGAATCCTGTGGGGCTTGTTATAAACTCCATTTGTCACATCATCAGAATCAAGTGAGCTTGTTATAAACTCCATTTGTCACTTCATCAAAACCCAGTGGGGCTTTTTATAAACTCCATTTTTCACAACATCAGAATTCAGTGGAGCTTGTTATAAACTCCATTTGTCACATCATCAGAATCCAGTGGTGCATGTTATAAACACCAATTGTTGCATCCTCAGAATGCATTGGGGCTTGTTATAAACTCCTATTATTACATCAGAATACAGAGGGGTTAGTTATAAACCCCCAGTGTCACATACTCAAGTGGGGTTTTATAAACTCCCATTGTCACATTAACTGAATCCAGTGGGGCTTGTTATAAACTCCCAGTGTCACAGTCAGAATCCAGTTGTGCTTTCTATAAACTCATATTGTCATGTCAACACAAGTTTAAATTTTATAATCTCTGTTTCTAACAGTTTTTTTATTATAAACTTGATTTTTTTTAAGTTGCAGACCACAAATATTAATTAAAGTGAAATAGTTTCTTATTACCATCATTTAAACATGCATAAGGGTTACAAACATTTGTGAAAAGGGGGAATG
This sequence comes from Dreissena polymorpha, assembly GCF_020536995.1. Lineage (NCBI taxonomy): Eukaryota > Metazoa > Mollusca > Bivalvia > Myida > Dreissenidae > Dreissena > Dreissena polymorpha. The sequence goes on from NC_068359.1 coordinate 90,253,320, forward strand.
CATATGTCTTGACTGATGTTAAGTACGTTGCAGTAATCTATTGTTTTCTTCATATGCTATAGATCATGAGATCGTACTTTTGTGCATTTCAGCGAAAAATTATCCATCAGCCATGTTGTCAAGAGCCTGTAACTATGAAACGAAAGACATGTTGGCATTCGTATCCTTTGATAACATTGCATTTGTTTATGGCATTAAAGAACCACAGGTGTTGAGCCTGTGACAAATTCACTGAAACACTATCAATATGTCATAAAACAACATTTTTCATCACTTTGACAAACAAAATTCTGCAATAATATATGTTCTGTGCGTCAAAGAGTTGAAAAATGTTGTTTTATGACATATTGATAGTGTTTCAGTGAATTTGTCACGGTTTCAGTGAATTTGTCACGGGCTCAACACCTGTGGCAAGAACTTGATGATTGGTAAGATTTGCAAACCATGGAACATCGTTGTTGTGTAGTTTGTGCAGCTAGAAAGTTAATAATAAATTCACTAAATTACTTATTTTAAAGATTCATGTAATGTTTAAACTATTGTTGATTTTTTAAGCCTTTCCAACTCTTGGTATGAATCTTGGCAATCTTATTTTCCCGGTTGTTTATCTTCATCTTTCGTCATACTCAATAATATAAATATATCTTGAACATAAACCTCCTGATCTTGGTGGTGTCTTTAAGCGTACATAATTCACACAAACAGTTTCTATATTTGGACAAAAAAAATCACTGGAGAATGAGTATCGCGAGTTTTGACTTGATCACACACAAAAATGGTGGGATACTTTCATTGATTTATATAATATTCAAGTTCGTAAAATAATACATGCCTGGGCTTACTTTCGCTCGATTGGTCATTGTCGGCTCAGGTATTACTTAAATGTACCCCGGGTACTCTTAAGTATACTTACATGTACCCTGGGTACGGTAAATATACTTAAACGTACCCGGTCGTTATTAGACTGTACCCGAGTTGTATTCTCGCCCAAAATCTCATATCGTAAAACGCGCTACCGATTACCGTTAAACGATATTGTTTATCTTAAAGAAATCTCTTTTACAAAAACTGCATCAACATATGCTTTTTGGGTATGAGTTCGGATAATAGAGGCCATTTAACAGAAAATTGACATAAATTTGAACATAATTAATTTTAAACAAAAATAGACGACAACGACCGATTTAGTGTAAAAATTCCCGGGTACGGTAAATATACTAAAGCGTACCCGGTACCTGTAAGTGTACTTAAATGTACCTGGGGTACATGTAAGTAGTACCTGAGCCGACAATGACCAATCAAGCCTTACTTTCTGTCATTCACAAAATAAGCCAATGGCTGCAAACAGACCAATTTGGCTAAAAAAAAATGTATGTGTCTAAAATATTTTCCTTCATAAATACCCATCAAATAACCAATATAAGCAGAATTTGGCTGAGTAATATTACTTATGATATTCATTATTTAACGCTTTCCCATTCAGAAGCAAAGTAAAAATGGCTATGTGCAAACAGCATAAAACCAGAACAGCCTGTGAGTAACTAGCAGTACAGCCTGCGAGTAACTAGCAGGTTGTTTAGGTTTTATGCTGTTTGCTGCTCATCAATAACTAAGGGTGGGAAATGAAGCCTTTAAAAATTGAATCTAGTAAGAAAGATCTTTCTAAGGGAATACAAACACTTCAAAATACGTATCTAAGTGGTAAAGGGTGGTGCGGTGGTCAAGTGGTAACACTCTCGTCTAACATTCCAGAGGTTCCCGGTTCAATTCCTGGCCGGGGCACTGGAAATTTCAGAAATGCTTCAAGTGTTTCCCACCCAACTAGAGATGTACTGGTATGAAACTCAGGTAATTCTCGCGTGTATCGGTGCTATACACTGAGCACGTAAAAGAACCAAGGGATCTATTCGCAAAGAGCTAGGGTATCGCACCCGGATTCCTTGTATCCCAATACTGTCTCTTCTGCTTGTTGTCTCTTCAGCAAAACCAGAGGACCCCATTGGAAATAAGTGCGTGCACTTTCATGGGTTATCCTTGACTGCAAGGTCAAATAAATACATACATACAATGTCAGTGTGAAGTAAGTGTTTTCAACCAATATTTTTAATGAGAATGTCTATGCACTGTGGTAAGTTCCTTGACCGTGTACTAGAGAAATCAACCCGGGAAGATCATCATAGTGTACGACGAGACAGAGCAACTTGCCCCCAATTGTGTCTCCACTCTAGTCCAGAGAGGATATGACAACATCTTCCTTCTCTCAGGAGGTAAGCTTACTTGGGGGCTTTTTTTGAAACTTTGGTGGCTGATTTTGATCTCACCTGAGCACAACATGCAACATTTTGAGCTTTTATGATCGCCTGTTCACGCTTTTACGTTGGTTTGAAAGGCAAAATCTTAAATGAATCTCAATTGGCTTATGAGTTTTTATTACAAGAACTTATTTAAATGGTACCTAGAAATGTATTAGATGCTTTTGAGTCTGCTCTACCAGTAGACAACTACAAGAGGTCCAGCATTTCCAAGTTGAAATTAAAATATTTGTGACTTGGTGCTGTGTTAAATGATAGTTATAAAGTATCTACAGAACAAAAAGTGGGCTCATTTATGTCCTTTGAATTTCTCGCTCAAAGTTGATACATGTAATCATAAACTAGGCGATATGTAAATTCTAAATCACTGATATAATACTGGTATTAAACTGTAAAAGTCTCAAGTGTTGGAGAGTTAGATGCAATAACCTTTTTGTCATTGGTCTTAACCAGTATATTATCTTGCTTTTATGATAGAAATGCTCTGCCAGTGTTTAACATATGTTTCCATGAAAATCAAATAAAACAAAACATGTCTAGGCTAAACAAATGTCAAAACTACAGAATCTGTAATACTCTGAACTCTCCAGGAATGAAGGTTGCCTACAAGATATTCCCCGAGGGCTTGTTTACCGGTCACCCACCAGTGGCTGTGACGGAGACCCCCCGGCAACCAAATCGTACATACGAGTCCGCCAACAGAGAGAAGTTCACAATGGAGGACCTGGAGAAGATTGGCATCTATCTGGATAATGCTCTCTGTGATAAAAGCTCTGGAAGTAAGTTAACAACTATTTTAGCTCAATTGCATGTAAAGCCTCAGGCTTATTGAAAACACTCTCGGATAATGCTCTCTGTGATAAAAGCTCTGGAAGATAGTTTACAACTATTTTTGCTCATTTGCATGTAAAGCCTCAGCAGTGTTTTTTTCACAATTTTGGGAATTGGGCCGGGTCCCTTTCAATTGGGAAATATGGCATTTTGACTAAAATTGGGAATTAATTTGTTTGATTTTATGCTTATGAATACTTTAAAATTGATGATAACATTGATTTCAATATTATATTCTCCAAGGTTCAACTTTTAGAGCTGAATTTGAAGATGAATGACATGTTAAGACTTATTAAAATATATATATTATTTGTGGAAACCTTCAATTGGGATTTTTATGCCCCCGCTAGGATGGCATATAGCAGTTGAGCTGTCCGTCAGTCCGTCTGTCAGTCTGTGCGTCCGTCCGAAAACTTTAACATTGGCCATAACTTTTGCAATATTGAAGATAGCAACTTTATATTTTACATGCATGTGCATCTCATGAAGCTTCACATTTTGAGTGGTGAAAGGTCAAGGTTATCCTTCAAGGTCAAAAGTCAAAAATACAATCCAAGGGAAGTAATAAGCTTTAAAAGGGAGATAATTTCTAAACCTGCCAAATGATACATTGAAATTTTATTTCAAAGTGGCGCAATAGGGGGCATTGTGTTTCTGACAAACACATCTCTTGTTTAGGTCCCATTTGGGTAAAATAGATACTTTTTTCCTTTGGGAATGGGTCCCCCAAATGGGACCCAAATTCGAACAAAAAAATCACTGCTCAGGCTTATTGAAAATACTCTTGAGTATGTTTTCTCGCGAGAACCAGTAATTGGTGTGTGGGAGATTTAACGAAACAATCTCGCAGTGAGGATTGAACCAGTTACCGCCCAGTTGTAAGATGGACAAAATGTCCATAAAATACACCACAGCAACTGTATATTTCAAAAGCTCTGGAAGTAGATACCTCATGTTGTCATAAGAGGGCTAGTTATATCCCTGAAGTTGAAAGGGGGAATATTTTAGTCAGTCGGTCGGGTTGTTTGTCTGCATAAGATGTTATGAGTGTGCCGAGCAAACTTTATTCACATTTTTTAGCAATTTAAATGAAACTTGAAATATGTAATTGAATAATGTAATAAATGTCACCAAATACCGCCATATGTCATTGAATAATATCATTATGTCATTGAATGCCATCATATATCATTAATACTGTCAAGTGGAAATATACAAGACACTTTCTTCATGCCCACTGATCCAAGCATTTCTGAGTTATTGTTTTTTTAAAGGAACCTTTTCAAAGATTTTTTGCATGTATGGAAGTTTGCCATTAAATGCTTTAAATTGATACATGTTAAGATAGGAAGTAAATAGCTCAAGTAAGAACAAGAATGAAGTCAAACAACAAAAAAAGTAATCCTTAACTGGACTCGAACCACTGACCCTGGAGTAAAAGCCTACCACCGGAACCACTCGGCCATTCATGCTTATGCAGTTAGTGCTGTATTATATAAGCAATCCTCGTAAAATACAACGTTAACAACAGAACACAGAACTCTTTAAATTATTCTATCGTTCTGCCTTTGTAACACTTGATAATTTTTAGGTTTTTAAATCACCAAAAGCTGCATATAAAGAATATTTTAGAGCATGGTAAATGTTTAATATTACTGTTTCCTGTCAAATATCAAATGCAACACAAATTTGCGAATCTGGAACAATTTTTTCAAATTTTGTAAATTATCCAAAACGTGAAAAATTCCCTTTAACATGGCTGACAAAAAACTGTTGAGTAATTAATTACATTTGTGAACAAGCTCCACTTAACTATTAAAAATCTTTGTTGTTTAATGGTTTTAAACAATGTTGTTTGTTTATTTTGGCATGGTTGATTATGTGTGTGTGTATGCCGAGAAGTCATGATTTTTATTGTTTCCATGACAAAAGATGTATAAAACAAGTGATTGACATCCAACTATGTAATGAGATTGTCCTACAATCATACAATCAGCCCATTTAGTTTATAAAAAGCGTTATAATATTATACGTAATACGTAATATTATATAATATGTAATAAAAAATATTTAAAGCTGTTCTTATAATAAAAAACTTTTTCCTACCTGTTGATTTTAAGCTCTACTGGCCGAAGGCCTGAAGAGCTTATGTCATGGCGTGGTTTCCGTCGTCCGTCTGTGCGTGCGTTAGACTTTTTCTTGTTTACGCGATAAAGTCCACAGTTTTCTTTTGATTCTTTTCAAACTTGTTCAGTGTCTGTATATTAATAGGACTCGAACCCTATTGAAAATGAGTTGCATCAAAGTAAAAAGTCCAGAATTATCTCCCCTTGAATTTGAGAAAATTTTGAAATAAGGCTTGTTTACGCAATAAAGTCCACAGTTTTCATCCGATTTTTTTCAAATTTGTTCAGTGTCTTTATATTAATGAGGACTCAAACCCTATTGAAAATGGGTTACATCAGAGTAAAAAGTCCAGAATTATCTCCCCTTGAATTTGAGAAAGTTGTGAAATAAGGCTTGTTTACGCAATTAAGTCCACAGTTTTCATCCAATCCTTTCCCAACTTGCACAGTGTCTTTGTCTGAATGATGAGTCAAACCCTATTTAAAATGAGCAATATCGGAGTTAGAAGACCAGAATTATCTCCCCTTGAATTTGATAAAAAAAAGAAAATCTTAAACATTTTGCCATAACTTTTGCAATATTGAAGATAGCAACTTCATATTTGGCATGCATGTGTATCTAATGAAGCTGCACATTTTGAGTGGTGAAAGGTCAATGTCAAGGTCATCCTTCAAGGTCAAAGTTCAAACAAAAAAAATCAAAGCGGCGCAGAAGGGGTGTCCGACAAACACATTTATTGTTTGTTTACATATAAAGCTCTATCTTTTTGAAACTTCAACGGATGTTTTATATCGTCAAGGGCCAGAACCCCATTTAGAGTGAAGAAAATTTGTCCAACTTAATGTTGAAAAGGAGCCATTTGAAGTTTAAATTTTATGTTTCTTCTTGTTTATGCGAAAAATTTTCCATTTTGGGTCTGTCTATTTAAACCTACTCACATTTTTCATGATATTATCAAGGACTTGAGCCCTATTGATTCGAGCTAGTAGAGCGATTTAGGCCCTCATGGGCCTCTTGTTCATATTTTTTTTTTCATTTTTCTAAAAATGTGGAAATGACAATGTCTTAGCATGTTGACATATTCTTTGTAAATGTATGTGTTTAGACAATGTACTATGTACAAGTCTTGAATAAACTGTCTGTCTTATCCAGTAGAATTCATCACAATGTTGTTTCTCAGTGTATAAACGAGCCTTGTTCAGGGAAAACTGGGATTAATTCATGCGTGTCAAGTGTTGTTCCTGATTAGCCTGTGCAGTCTGCATAGGCCGATAAGGGACGCCACTTTCCACTTTTGTGGATTTTTTTAATCTTTTCTCAGTGGAAACCCAGTTTAAGCAAATAGTGTTGTCCTTGATTAGCGTGTGTAGACTACACTAGCTAATGTAGGACCACACTTTATGCACATGCATAAAATCTTGTTTTCACAGAACAAGGCTAATACGCCTACATTTCAAATTTCAGGTCGATTATCAAAGGCCAGTACAGCCTCTAGTAGGATGAGCAATTTCTCCACTGCTCGTAGCACGAAGCCTTCACAAACCGTGGCGACTGGAAGAGCCTCCCATCAGACACCTTTTAAACCTTGATACTTTCATCTTTAGAATTATAGGGTAAACAATTTAACCAGTCTATAAGTATAACACGTTCACGCTCAGAAGCATCCAGCATAAAACCAGAACACTCTGGAAGTAACGCACGGGCTGTTATGCTTTATGCTGTTTGCTGCTCATAAGTATTTTAGGATAAAGATGAAGGCTTTAAACTTGAAAACTAGTTATTTCATTGTCACAAACATAAATCTGCAGATAAGTCTTAATAAAGCGTGTTGAATGCAGACTTCTTTTTTGCAGATCACATCATCATTCAAGGGAGAAAACTTCTGCATTGGAATACGTGACTGTGATACACAATTGTCTCCCTTCAAGAATTATGTTGTAATACAGATGAATAATTTTGTGCTATCAAAATATTATTAATTGAGGCAATGACATGCTATGGGTTGAATAGTATTATATTAAAAACAATGGTTGGTTGAATGAGATTATAAAAAATAAACATTTAGTATTTTTCAATTTTTAGCTCGGCTGTTTTTAGAGAAAACCCAAGGTATTGTCATAGCCAGCTTGTCGTAGTCTGCGTCGTGCAAAAACCTTAACATTTTGTCAAGGTTTTGAATATTGGCTCTAAAATCAAAGTGTTTCCATCTTCAACCTTGAAACTTCATATTAGCTGCACCTTGATGAGTTCTACACACCACACCCATTTTTGGTTCTCTAGGTCAAAGGTCAAAGTCACTGTGACCTAAAAAAAAAATTATGGAAAAAAAAATTACAAGCATTCATTTATTAAAAATGCACCCGCAGCCGAGGGTTGGCACCCATTATGCGGTGCTCTTGTTAATAATACTACTGGGTCAATTGAGAAACATATGCTTCTTGACTATATTGACCTTTTTTATTAATTCAACAGTATTTTAAGTGTGGTGATAACACTGTGCACAATGTAAACAAAAAAAAAGAACTTTTGTGTTTTTGTTTAGTAAATACAAATTTCTGCACAGGCTATCCTTTTGCAATCCATATCAGTATGCCTTTACTGCCTGCGAGTCAAGAATGCTGGTGGCAGTATGACTGGTGATTGACTGCTGCACTTGTTAATGTGACTAAAGCACAACGTTACTGTATCATTGTATGAAAAAATTACTGACTCAAACTGTACCATACCATTTCTTCTCCATCCCGTACCATACCATTTCTTCTCCATCCCGTACCATACCATTTCTTCTCCATCATCCTTGTGCTTCATGTTTTAATACTTTGTGCATGTGTTATATTTCTTGGAAAACCCCTGGTGTAGCCAATTTTTTTCAGTGCAGTATTCCACACTTTCGGACTTGTACCGTGATACTCTCTGTTTTATTTTATTGGAGCAGATTTATGAAAAGTCCTGTTTAATGTTTAGCAGTGTGTTTAATTGATGAATTAATATCTTATTTTCAAAAAAGGAATGGCAGATTATTTATGTATATACAATTCTGGAACAAAAGGGTGTTGTTTTTTACAATCTTCATATTAACTGTTAAATACTTTATTTTAGTTAATTTAAATGTTCCAATGTATCAATTCTATGATTTTGTCCATGGTAGACTAACTTAAGTAATGGGAAAGAACATATTTTACTTGTGAGGTCTAACAATAATGTATTTATTTGTAAATTTATGTATTAATATTTATTTATGTTTCTGTGTTTTATATGTAGTATTATTTGTTTATATCATAAGCATTATATAATTTGCAATTACACCCACTTTTAAGAACAAGAAAATATTGTATGTGTATTACAATACCATACCAGTATTCCACAAATGTTATTAGAGAAATATTTGATCCAATTTTGATATTATGATTATTTAATTCAACTCAAACAACTGATGAAATGGGGCTAGTTTTCAAACCCTTAAAATAAAATCGTCCAATGGGTGGGCTCCAGCACATTTCCAGTCATGTGACCTAGGCTTGCCTTTGGTAATTTATTACCACACATATGTTGCATCAATTTTTTTCTGTGTCCTTTCTTAAGCTATGGATTATTATTTTGTTTTTGTTGTTTTCACCACATTCCGGCGAGGAACATTCTCTTCTTGAGGTTATAATGATTTTCCTGTAACATCTGGTGGCGGAATATATGGATTATGGGATCTTGCCAGGAAAGACTTTCACTTTTGATGTTTAATGGAAAATCAATGGGTACAGCCTGCATAGGCTTAGGCTTTAATTAATACTGGCTATGGATGTGAGAAATGTAGAGTTGATCAAGATTTATATGTGAGAAATGTTCTGTTGATCAAAAAAGATTTATGATTGTTATATATGATGTGTGTGCATGTATGGTGTATGTAAAGATGTTGGTGACATTTGAAAAGGCCCCTGGTTCAGATCCACTTCTGTATCAGTTGTAATCCGAAGGAGGCAATATATAATCAAAATATAACTATTTATTATTATTAAGTATGGCAAATACCTCTTGACTAACACAAAATTACTAGTGTCCGTTTTGTAAGTGTGTAAAACCATTGATTAAAATATTAACATAAATTGTTATAAGAATATTTTGAAGTAACGTGATGAATTTTTACTGGCTAGTATTTTCATGAAAAGTTATACTATTTCCAAATCATGGCCTATATTTTATCATTTTTGAATACAATAATCGACCTATGAGAGACCACCAAGTATTATTCTGCTCAGTGTTTTGTGTTCAAACTCTATTTTCCCACAATGTGCTTTGAATATAAAAGTTTGTACATGTTTTTGTCATAAAACAAATAAAATACCTGTTCAACTAAACGTTTTTGCCATTGTCTTTTGTTCCCCTATCCGTTAAATTCAAAACGCTCATACCATGTTGCAGTAAACCTTTCCATGCGTTCTGTTTGAATCTTTTGTACTGACATCGGACCGGCTTTCTCAGTTGGTAGCGCGCAGGACTGCACATTTAAAGATAGCGGGCTCGATTGGGGATTTTTCATCAAATCATATGTCATTCCACGTACCCAGGCCCGAATAACCCGTTAGGCAGAGTATGCAACCAGAGCTCCAGATAAGATGCGTATCTGCGTATTTACGCATTGAAAAAATAACAAAAACGCATTAAAAATCGGCCCAGTACGTAACATTACGCAATACAAATCTTGGTACGTAATTGTAATCGATTAAAGTGCGTAACCGGTTTCACCAATAATCCAGCTAATTTTTTAAGTGTAAGTAAACCTTTGAATCAAAAGTAAGTCGATCAACATAAGCGTGTAATAAAAATGGCGGCACATCATGTTTGTGGATCAAAAAAGGGACGTTTAAAGCGACCGCGGGCCCCTATCATGATCGTTCTATCATCATTTTAAATATATTCTGTTTGCATGTATTAATATTCATAACAAATAATAACATTTCTAGATTAAACATGTCATGCATTATCAATGTCAGTATTCTATGGAAATGGAAAATACCCCTCAATATTCCTAAATAACCTTAATGGCTGAAACAAAGGAGTAAAATACGCTTTAACAGTAATACCAGGGGGGTAAAATACCCTTTAGACTTAATCCTTATCTAGAGCTCTGTATGCAACTGCCTATGGGCCTGCTACTTTTAGTGGCCCCATGAGAACGTGACGAAAAAATTAAATACGTATATACATACTACAGTGATTGTTTTATTAAATGTTTAATCTAATAATTTATAATGTCATATTAGCATTACGGTATTCAAATAACAGTTTATACCTATAAAAGCACAATGTCACATTTCATGCCTTGCCAGCCTTCGCACTGGCAGGATCATTTAAATGAGTGTAAACGACTGGGCACTGGCGCTCTAGTAGGGCATGGGGCGTGGGCCCAAAAAGTTCTACTGCCTATGGGCCTCCTGAGTTCTAATCCGGCACTGCTCGTAACTCTCATTCATGTAATGTCAAGTTGTCATTAACCCTTTGCATGCCGGGAAATTTGTCGTCTGCTAAAATGTCGTCTGCTGAATTTCTAAAATTAGCATGTTCTTCGATTTTTTTTTTCAAAGAATACTATCAGAATAGCAAACTGTTTGCAAAAGCCTTCAAAATTCGGTTCCAGCACTGAAAGAGTTAAGTGTTGTAAGTATATGAGTTTAGTAATCGTAAATCAGTTAACAGCAAATGTGTGAGCAGATAAACTGTTGTATGACTTAAATGTGTCTTACCATGATCGGGAGGTCATGGGTTTGATCCCCACAGTGGGAGCGTTCTTTAGATCTCCCTCAAAGACACCAAGTTCTGGTTCTAGTACCAGGAAACGGACTCCAGGGTGTTTCAAATAAGCCTTAGGATTTCGACGCAATGACATGAACACAGACGAGTATGAAACACAAATCAATACAGTTTATGTAAGTTTTAATAGCATGGGCATCCCTTCTCATGGATGAATTACTCTCAGCAGCACACAACAGACCTGACTGGAGGAGGATTTCTGTAATGTCGTCCCTCATACCCCCCCCCCCCCCAACGACCAGACCGGTCAAGGGATTGATGAGGATGATGATGAGGATTATGATGTTGATGATGAACATGGACAGCAATGGTCATTTTAGAAAAAGAACGATTTTTCACGACTGTCTGATGTTATGATACAAATGAAGCGGACTGGAATAATGTCATTTTCATAAACAGATCACATATATCGCACCGTCCTCATGTTTTTCCGTACGGAATCATGGATGCTGTGATTTCTTTAAAGAACTGACGGAATGCACTTGGAGACTTTTCTAACGCAACACTTTTTAAACTGTAATATCTCTATTATGAGTAAGGAATTTGAGTAAAATTTTGCATGTGATCATTTGACTATATTCTGTGCAAGCTCAGGATAAAAAATAATTCATCCGTGACGATCGGACGCTTTAACTCGTGGGGTATGTACAGTTCCATCTGTTTTCTCGTGGAAATGCTGGAACGCGATATGTAATGTATTTACATAATTGTATCATTCTATGGTGGTCCTTATACCAAGAAAACATAAAAATAATTCAACAACCGATATGACTCGTATGAATATTTAGGGACGCATGGTGCATGCAGGTCCGTCATTTATTTCACCATTTCCACCATCGTCGGACACCCCAGGTCTATACATTACGTTTCTCGCCATTCCTAGATGGACGATAGATACGCGAAGCGTAATCAGTAGCCGTGGGTATCCGACAATGCCTTTCCACGTGCAAAAGATGAAATTATACATACCCCACGTGCTTACGCGTCCGATCGTCACGGACGAATTATTGTATCTTTAGCTTGCACAGAATGTATTCAAATGATCACACGTACACTTGTAAATCAGACTCTTTATTCATAACCGAGATACTCAAGTTTTTAAAGTATTGCGTCAAACAAGTCTCCAAGTGTACTTACACAGTAAAACGTGAGATTTTTGCTCGACCTGTTGTTATTCACCACAGGGGACAATTCTGGCAACTGCTACTAAAACTTGCATAAAAAAGGTCCAAACAAATTTAAATACTGCAGTGAAAATTCAACTTTGTATCTTAAATTAAATTAAACACTAGTGGACTCTCCCATCCTTCTTAATTTGATCAATTTATTTCCCAAATAAGGGATGTCTAGTATATTAATTTTTTTCTATATTTAGAATATTTCTTACAGAAATTCCTTTAAGCAAACAGCGCATACCCTGGGTCTACGCTTTTGCCAAAGCCTTTTTTCTAGGCGCTAGGCAGAAATAGGGTAAGAAACCTACACGATTATAGACAAACGACCCTGTAAGAGAATTTTTATTTGAAATGGGGTTTTAGGTAAGGGACTCGATCATGTATTGCTTGCAAAACTCGTTCCATTTAAAAAGATCAATAAACAAGCCGTTGACGCGGCGCGCAGAGTTTTAGCAACGTTAGGCCACTTTAGTGATGGGACCATGTTCGGACAAATAGGCCGTTTACGCGCCAGTAACTCGATAATCGTATTAACAGTCAATACTCACATTTAATATATTTTCTCCTCGCACAATATGCCTCCACGCTAAGCCGATCAGAAGCCATTATAAGCGGGCAGTCAGTCACGACCGGTAACCAACACAATATTAAAAGGCAAGCTGTGCACCGCTCAATACCGGTCTACCTCAATAGCCGTCCCAACGCCACCTTCAACTGCTTTAGTGCCATTGACATTGCAATCTGCGATTCGCTGATTTCTCGAGAGGTTTTCATAAGAGAGGTGCGTATGTTAATTATACGAATTATCTTGAGAAAACAAACACTTGATACATGGCTATGATTTGATACCCTAACACGTTCGTGCACGTCGTTTTCATCGGGCTAAGAACATGTCTTTTACTCCCTACACCAGACCATATAAAGATCATTATATGTGTCGACTTAACGAAATAATTATATAATCATGAGCATTATAAGATCATTCATGTTCATTTTAATCGATATTGATATTCACTAACCGTTCGTGCACATCATTTTTATCATGCAAGGAAAATATGTTTTGGTAAAAGGGCGATTATCGAGTATGAAATTACACCGTTCAACGGACGCATTGAAGATCGCTTTTAACCGAGTCATCATTATGTGCGTTCATTTAAAGGGATCTTTTCACGTTAAGGTATTTGACAAAATTGACAAAAGTTGTTTCAGATTCGCAAATTTTCGTTTTAGTTATGATATTTGTGAGGAAAGAGCATTTACCATGGTCTAAAATAACCATTATATGCATCTTGTTGCGATTTAAAAACCCGAAAACTATAAAGCGTTGCAACGCGAAACGAATTAATAATTTGGAGAGTTCTGTTGTTGTCGTTATATTCTGTGAAGCTACGAGGATTGCTTATATAAAGTATAAAATACATCATACTTTGTATTCGGAAGAATGGCCGAGTGGTCTAAGTGGCTAGTACTTTTACCCCAGGACTCCAGAGGTCAGTGGTTCGAGCCAAGCTGAGAGTTTCCTTTTTTTATTTTTTAAATTGTATTCTTGATTTTTTTACTGGAGCTTTTTATATCTTATGTTTACATTTATCAATATAAAGCATTTAATGACAAACTTCTAAACATGCCAAAATCTGTGAAAAAGCCCCTTTAAAAGAAATAATTACATAATCATTAGCAACAATGCGCGGCGCTCTTAAATATTCATACGAGCCATACATTTAAAACAACTAGTTTTGTGTCATCCTGATGTAAGAATCCACCTTAAATGATGAAATTGAAATAAATTTATAATAATATTACGTTTGACCATTTTCACGTGCAAACAGATGAAACCATACATACTCCACGTGCTAATGCGTCCGATCATCAAGGATGAATGATTTTATCGTCAAATGTTCACACGTAAAATTTTAAATCAAAATCTTAACTAATAAATGAGATATTTACGTTTAGAAAGTGTTGCGTTAGAAAAGTCTCCAAGTTTATATCAATGCATTTTTACATCGATAAATAAACATGAGCGATTTGGACAATGTATATACATGTAAATACATGTAAAGAAGTCGCATCAAAGGCAGCTGTGAGTGAAACTCGAATAAGGTTTACGGCATTTCTTCATGATGTAAGATTAATGTGTCGTGTACGTTTAAGTGATGATATGAGTTTTGTTCACGTCTATTTTATAATGCTTACGTTATCACACGTTTGAAATTACGATTTATCTGTCTGAAAAATAGTAGGTTATAGTTGAAGATTTCTCTCCTTTCATAGTTTTTTCATCTATCCTTCATTTATTGACACAACGTGTACTTACAGAGACACGTTCGTGCACATCATTTCTATCATACAAGGAAAATATTTTCAGTTAATTGGGCGATTGTCGAGTATGAAATTACAACGTTTAACGTACTCATTGTAGATCCGAGTCATCATTATATGCGTTCATTTAAACGAAATGATTGCATAATCATAAGATTATTTATTTTCATGTTAATCGAAAATGATATTCACTTAACAAGTTTTTGTTTTAGACAAAAGCTTAAATTGATTTACATTAAATGGTTGCCGACTGTCAAGCTACATTTGAAACGTTTATGATATGAAGACGTCTTTAATCGACAAGAAAACATCAAACACGTTATTGTTTACTTATATTTGATTAAAAAACAAATACTAAACATACATTTAATATTATAATTAAGATGGTAGTTATAAATGTATATTCCAATGTACCACGGATTGTCGCAAAGCATAATTTTGTATTTTAAATACATGGCTATAACAATTACCGGTATAACTCGTGTTACTTAAGCAAATTATACTCACGATAAAAAAGAAGATGACTATATGGATATACTTTCAGTCCATGGGGGGTGGGGACACGATCTTTATCGTATATCAGTTAGATACGTTATACTGTAAACGTATGAAATTTATTTCATGCTTCGTGGTTTCACAATCTTTTATAAAATGGTGTCAGGTTTACAACCAATTATATGTATCTTTGATTCCGATTTTAAGCGTTGTGCTCAACTTGCAAATATGCGTTTAATAATTCTCAACATGTCTTCTACAACAGTCGTTCGTGTGAATTGTATGGATAATACCTAGAATAATGCATGTTTCAGTAGGTACCATTCTTTTTATTAAATAAAATAATTTCATGCTATTCTTCACTGTAACTTCGACTTGTAACGACTGTCTACCATAAATGTTTTAGCAGGGAAGGTCATATTTCACTCCTTTTTTTGTAATAAATTTATCTTAATATCTATAGATACACATGAGAAATTTGGAAAGTTTATATCAATTCTTATGCATCTGTGAAAATACGACAGATTCTTTTTAGTGATCACCTACTATTGTGTTAAAAAGACATTTCGTTTTTTTTTCAATCAAAACCTATCACTAATGCTAAAATTTTGCCAATGGTTCAACGATAAAGTTAATTTTCGCCATAGTTTCCTATTTATCTATATCAATTCATTTTTACATCGATAGATACACATCAGCGATTTGAAAATGTTTATTCATGTTAATGCATGTAAAGAAGTCGCATCAAAGGCAGTTTTGTGAATGAAACTCGAATAACGTTTACGATATCCTCTAATCACTTCTTATACATCAAGTTGGTAAATACTGGCATATGTATGTCATACTTAAATGTTTACATGTATTTATTTCATTTATCAAATGAAATTATGGTTATTCGAACGTGAAATGGAAATATGTAAATGAATAACGCGCACAATGTAGCTTACCATAGTATATTCGAAAAATAACCCTTGCAATGTAGCTAACACTCGTAGATCTACAAATGAATAAGTTACGCTCAAAATATAGCTTACCCTTCTTTAAATTAAAAAGTAACGCTCACAATTTAGCTTTACCATATATAAATGAAAAAGTAACGCTCACAATTTAGCTTACCTCTGCAAAAACTGAAAAAGTAACGCTCACACATAGCTTACCCTGTATAAATTAAAAAGTAACGCTCACAATTTAGCTTACCCTTGTATAAATGAAACAGTAACGTTCACGATTTAGCTAACACTTGTATAGATGAAAACGTAACACTCACAATTTAGTTTACCACTGTAGAAATCAAAACAAAACGCTCATAATTTAGCATCCTCTTGTATAAATGAAAAAGAAACGCTCAAAAGTTAACTTACCTTTGTATAAATGAAACAGTAACGCTTACAATGTAGCTTACCCCTGAATAAATTAAAACAAAACGCTCACAATTTAGCCTACCCTTGTATTAATGAAAAGGAAACGATCACATTTAAGCTTTCCACTGTATAGTTGAAAAATTAACGCTCAAAATGTAGCTTACCATTGTTTAAATGAAAAGAAAACGCTCTCAATTTAGCTGAGCCTTCTTAAAATGAAAACGAAACGCTGAAACTTTAGTTTCTCACTGTAAACTTGAAAAAGTAACGCGCACAATATAGCTTTCCCCTGTATAAAGTAAAACACTAAAAACTCTCATTTTAGCTTACCCATGTATAAATGAAAAGGAAACGCTCACCCTTTAGCTTAGCCTTCTTTCAATGAAAATGTAACGCTCACAATTTAGCTTATTTAGCTTACACATGTTTCAATAAAAAAGAAACGCTCACAATTTAGCTTACCCATATATAAATGAACCAGAAACGCCAACAATTTAGCTTACCCTTGTTTCAATGAAAAATTAACGCCTACAAATTTAGTTACCATTGTTTAAATAAAAAAGTAAATCTCACAATTTAGCTTACCTTAGTATCAATTAAAAAGTAACGTTCACATTATAGCAAACCGTAAATAAATGAAAAGAAATCGGTCAAAATTTAGCTTAGGTTAGTATAAATGAAAAGGGAATGCTAACAATTTAGTTTACCTTTGTATTTACTAAACAGCGAAAATAATAATTTTGCTTACCCATTTTGCTTACAAGCGTTATGCGTACTTTATTACAAAATAGATTAACCATTTATAATTGAATAAGTAACGCTAGCGACGAAGCTTACCTGTGAATAAATGAAAAGAAGAGCTAACAATTTAGCTAACCGATGTATACTTGGAAAACGAATGCTCACAATTTAGCATAACCACATATAAAAGAAAAGATAACGCTCACAATTTAGCTTACCCTTGTATAAAAAGTAACGCTCGCAACTTAGCTTAACCATGTGTAAATGAAAAGTTAATGCTCATAATTTTCCTAACCCTTGTTGAAATGAATAAGTAACGCTGAAAATTTAGCATACAGTAACCATGTATAAATGAAAAAATTATGATCACAATTTTGCTTAACCATGTATAAAAAAAAAACAAAGTTAATACATGTATAACAATTTAGCTTTCCCCTGTATAAATGAAAAAAGTAAAACTTACAATTTAGCTGAACCTGGTATAAATGAAAATGTAACGCTCACAACTTAGATTTACCTGATATACATGAAAATGTAAAGCCCACAGTGTAGTTTACACATGTACATATTAAAGAGTAAAGCTCGCAACACAGCTTACCCCAATATAGACGTAAAAATAAGGCCGCAATTCAACTTACCTCTGTAAAGAAGCAAAAGTAAAGGTCGCAATGCAGCTTACCCCTGTATACGGTAAATGAAAACAAGGGCTGTTTGTAAAACATGCATGCCCCCCATATGGGCTCTCCGTTGTAGTGACAGCCATTGTGTGAATATGTATTTTGTCACTGTGACCTTGACCTTTGACCTATTGACCTGAAAATCAATAGGGGTCATCTGCCAGTCATGATCAATGTACCTATGAAGTTTCATGATCCTAGCCATAAGCTTTCTTGAGTTATCATCCGGAAACCATTTTACTATTTCGGATCACCGTGACCTTGACCTTAAACCTAGTGACCTGAAAATCAATAGGGGTCATCTGCGAGTCATAATCAATGTACATATGAAGTTTCATCATCCTTGGCATAAGCGTTCTTGAGTTATCATCCGGAAACCATTTTACTATTTCGGGTAACCGTGACATTGACCTTTGACCTAGTGACCTGAAAATCAATAGGGGTCATCTTCCAGCCATTATCAATCTACCTACGAAATTTCTTGATCCTATGCCTAAGCGTTCTTGAGTTATTATCCGGAAACCATTTTACTATTTCGGGTCACTGTGACCTTGACCTTTGACCTAGTGACCTCAAAATCAATAGGGGTCATCTGCGAGTCATGATCAATCTACCTATCAAGTTTCATGATCCTAGGCCTAAGCGTTCTTGAGTTATCATCCGGAAACCATTTTACTATTTCGGGTCACCGTGACCTTGACCTTTGACCTAGTGACCTCAAAACCAATAGGGGTCATCTGCGAGTCATGATCAATGTACCTATGAAGTTTCATGATCCTAGCCCCAAGCGTTCTTGAGTTATCATCCGGAAACCACCTGGTGGTCGGACCGACCGACAGACCGACCGACATGTGCAAAGCAATATATCACCTCTTCTTCGAAGGGGGGCATAAAAATAAAGCTCGCAATGCAGCTTAGCCCATTGTAAATGAAAAAGTTAAGCTCGCTCGCAGTTTATCCCTGTAAATGAAAACGAGAAGATTAAAATGTAGCTTTCCCATGTGTAAATGGAAATGATAATGAGAATTCATATAAAGTTTAAGTTCTGGAATGCAATGAACGCACGATACGTACTGTACTAGTATAAAATATGCATATGCAACAGACTGATGTGTATATACAAACGTGGTATACCTTCAGCTGTGCACATGTCAACACACACGTTTTTCAGACTAAGGCCCAATATAGCTTACAGTAATCGATGTCTCAGAATTCCAGCAATATTTCACCAACAGCTCAATACCGGGCCTTGATCCACATTTATCTATATTGTTGCAATATACAATCATATCTGGATCGATTGGAAGCGCGCTCTGGCATCTATAATTTCAATGATCTGCTTTAAATTTTCTACTCAATAACGCCGGCTTATTAAAGCAACGTTTCTCATAGTTAGAGTTAATTAGATGGATGGCTAGGTCGTCATTAGTGCATCAGAATCGATCAGCCCTGATTTCCCCGAGAGGCTGTCGCTGTTTATAGGAACTGATGCCTTTTGAACTGCGTATTACAAGAATGAAGTTATACAACGGTTTGAGTCGCGTTCTGAGAAAACTGGACATAATGCACGTGCGTAAAGTGTCGTCCCAGATTAACCTGTGCAGTCCGCACAGGCTAATCAGGGACGACACTTTCCGCTTTTATGGTATTTTTAGTGTCAAGGAAGTCCCTTCTTATCGAAAATCAAGTTTAGGCGGAAAGTGTCGTCCCTGATAAGCCTGTGCGGACTGCACAGGCTAATCTGGAACGACACTTTACGCACATGCATTATGCCCAGTTTTCTCAGAACACGACACATTTGATCAAGGCATTTCTGCATGATGTAAGATTAATGTGTCGTGTAGGTTTAAGTGATCATATGAATTTGTGCACGTCTATGTTATAATGCTAAATAATATAGGTGGTAGGCTTACGTAATAACACTTTTGCCATGACAATTTATCTTTCTGAAAAATGGTAGGTTGTAGTTGAAGATTTGTCTCTGCATAGTTTTTCATCTATCCTTCATTTAGTGGCACAATTACTGCTTACAAAGACACGCTTTATCGACGCAGTTGTTAAGATGGGGCTTGACCAACATAATTGCGACATATAACAAGAACAGTGTCTGCCAATAAATTTGTGTACATGGTAACTAGCTTATAAACACACGACAGAAAGACGTTGGAATACTAAAATACACATGATTTCATAAGCTGTAAAAAATGGCGAAAAGTATTGAGACGCATCGTATATGAATATATGAATCATATAGTTAACCAAAATGAATAACACGCTTGTTTTATGAAAAAAAATCGTTATAAACAATGTATTTCGGTACATTTAATCTGCATTATTTACTTATCCTACAAATAGGTGAATATATTTATACCCAAACATTCACTTTGTGTAGCCAGTTTCTATGTGATACAATATGTGATTATTTGGTTAGTTATTATTTCATTACTACATTTCCATTAACCCGATTGTTAAAATAAATAATAAATTATCAGCGGCAACATGTGTGTTACATTATACTATTAACAGGACGCATGTTCATTTGTATGACTCACTCTAGCTGTCTTGCGTTGATTTCATCTAACAGTAGCGCTCTTTAAAAGCTAAGAAATCACAAGAAATCTGTTACAGAAAGCAACATATTTTGAGAATTAGTCCAGTCATCCTGTTGCAAAAGCCACGATGCTTTTGGCAACACATGGCGTTGTGCGCCTTAACCAACGAATGACCAGGGCGGTATAAATGTCAGTCCGTTCGCCCGTCGCGTTATATGTACCTAGGAATTTGTCAAACGAATAGTAATACTAGTATTCAATTACATTGGTTGCTTGTAAATCTTTATTGAAAATAACTTTTCTTCAGTTATTCATTGTTTGGTGAACATGGGACTCGTTCATACAATATTGATATGTAAGCAAGCACTTATAGTTAAAGTGTAAAATACATAATGTAACTATATTGCTGATGATAATATGCTACTGTGATCCTCATTGCGACAGATATACACAGCAAGGTAGGGCTAGATTGATAGTTTTTTGTGTTTTTTATTACTCTTTTATTATATGATATGCATATATATTACATTTGAATTCTTAAACAGAGAGGACATTTTCATGTTTTAGAGAGTTAAATACTGTCTTCAAATGATGAAATCTTATCTTCAATCTGATGCTTTTTTTCTTTAACGAGTGTTTTAAATGATATTTTAACTTCGTATTCAACGTTTCAAGTCAAATCAGGTTTGCATTCGTTTGTAAAGCACATCACTTTGTTTAGCCCCTCTTCTAATCTGTCTTCAGTTATAACAAAACGAACTTTTATCACCAAGCCTATTTCTTAATGCCTCCTTTAATGGGCTTTGAAATTACAAGAAAATATAAATGTGATTTCGATTGACATAGACACAATAGGCTGATCAATGCATCCCGTTTTGCGCTTTGGCTTGCTACAATAACGTCTCGTGACAGCCATTTAATAAATACAATTTTTATTGCAGACTAAAAGTAATTAGTGAATTACTTGTCGGTACTTGTATAACATGCACACTGTTGCAAAATATGTTCTTTTCGAAAAATAACGTATTTATTCATTTGTTTACTTTTGATGTTATGTTAGATTGTTCTTTGCATTTGTTTTCGGATATTCTGCATACAAAATGCGAGAAGCAGTTACGTATTTTTTTCATACAACTTTATATAAAACCATTTAAAACTGTACAGTCTATTATTACACTTTGTTACATAACAGTTTTGTTTGAAAAGGAAAACGCAATACACGACTCAGCTCAACATTGGATCATTTGTAGATTAACAAAAAATAATTTCGTTTAATGCACGTATTTTTACTTCTATACATCATTCAAATGCTTCCGTTAGTAATAATTGGTTTATTTATTTATTTTTGTATTGTTGCTTTTCCACGATGAACAGGTCTCTGTAAAGATCTGACTGACGTGTCAACAGGAAGTTATATCGTTGTTTGGTACCTTCACACCTCGATGGCCTGACCTCAGATGTAACGTATCGGATTGAATATTTAAATATGTCTTATTATGAGAAAACCGGGCAAATGCATGTGCGTAAAGTGTCGTCCCAGATTAGCCTGTGCAGTCATCACGGGCTAATCAGAGACGACACTTTCCGCTTTAATGGTATTTTTCGTTTAAAGGAAGTCCCTTTTAACCGACAATCTAGTTTAATTGGAAAGTGTCGTCTATGATTAGCCTGTGCGGACTGCACAGACTAATCTGGGACGACACTTTACGCACATGCATTATGTCCAATTTTCACAGAACAAAACACAAATACAACATGCGACTTTCGGTACGCAATAATAAAACGTAAATTGACATTTCAATAAATACTTTTTAGCTGACGATGCCGTTTTTTTTGTAAATAAGCAGTGCACACCAAACACTGCTCAGTGATGCGTGAAATGAATTTTTAAACTATGCTCCCAATACAGGTCGCAATGTGAACCGTCCGATTCGAGTGCGACTACTGTTTCTGTTGTCTGGTGAAACGTGTTAAATAGTTATTTCTAAAAAAACTCCATACCTTAACTGGAACTCTCAAAAATATGTTGTTATTTCTTTAAATTACACATTCTCTCGTGAATTGTTTAGAAGAACGCGTTTGTTGAAGATGAACTCAGTCGAACCTTAACCTTGTAAATATTATAAAGATAGTTGTAAGATTGGGTTTCATGTTATTGTATTGACTAAAAGAAAGTTGCATGTACCGGTAATGATTCAAGTAATTATCAGCATACATACACCAGTAGAAGTTCTCAGTTGCCACCCAGATATTACATTCAAAACACTAATATTTAAACGTTATGCGTTTTCAAAGCGCATCCAGTTCTGCATTATATAGATTATACGCACATGGTTAAATATTCAGTATCCAGTGATGTGTAAAATTCAATTTGATTCGGTTTGAAAATCTAGCGGAAGCCGTCATATCTGACGGGTTTAGGCGTGAAGTCTATTGAATTTACCTCCCATCAAGTAATGAATACAACTGAATTTTGATGCGACCAGTCTACGTGAAATATCACGTGACCCAGTCAATCAATAGAAGATCATATTAATTTTGACTCCTCAATCTTTCAGGTTCGTAACAGCATAAATATTTCACATGGAGAACGCTCAGCGAAAGTCAAAGTTTAAACGCATGTTATCTTTATTCAGGTTAAATGCACAGGGACGTACACGGTTTTGAAAATTAAGTCACGTTGTTAACCGGTTGCTTTAACGATCTATATTGATAAGCAAATTTTATCACTTCTAATTTTGGTGGTGTTTGAATAAAATAAATCATTTTTGCTTATCTGATAAAATTTTCTTCAATTCCTTTCATGAATAGAAATCGGCTAAGTTTTTAGATCTTACAAGTGCACGATGTCAGGTCAACTATTATGGTTTGTGATTACTTACCGCAGGCGTATTTGTACGCCTCGGTTTAGGGGGTAAGTAGGCTTTCGATTTATAATTGTGTTTCCTTTTAATAATTTTGTATAAAATTCAATTGGTTTTATTGGTTTTAAAGGACGTGTTTTGAACCAGTTTATTGAAAAGGTTAAAAATAATTTCGCGTAAAATAGTAATTGTATTATATTTTAAAGTTAAAGTTAATTTATTATATTTATTTCAAAAAATTTATTATTTCATAAAATGTATTATTTCATAAAGTTTATTATTTCATAATAATATACCCATCTCAACATTTATTTATTACTCATGTATTTTACGCTTATTCGTTTATACCACAATAGCGCATACCGCTTAAAATATAAATTGACAAAACAATCAAAGAAATACGGACCCTATACAAAACGAGGGAATCCGTTGTCTGGTGGCACAACACTGGTGCCAGAACTCATGGTTCGAACCCCTCACTCAATCATACCTCACTAACTCGTCTTTCACATAAGACGTTAAATTGGGGTACAGTGTTACTTAGTGCTTAACAGACAGACAGACAGACAGAATGTTTTATTGACGTAAACTGTACAGTTTTTTGTCATTCACAAATAGTTAGAAATATATCTTCATATACTTATGTCAACGTTAACTAATTGAATTTGGCTAATATAATCTCTTGTTCGCGTTAAAGTTTATCAAATATTTATATAATGATATATTCTGTTTGATTTTTCACAATAACTATAAAATACAGATGGTTAATAAATTGAATATAAATAGTACCTAAGTGCTTAACACTGGCATACTAAAATACCCAGTGTCGTTTATGGAACGTCTCCTGTATATTGTACTCATCATCCGCAGCTTAAATCACAAATGATTTGCGGCGACGAGAAATGCAAGATGTTTTCAATAAAAATAAACCACACATAAACAAACGAATGGTTAAATAAATGAATAGCACTGTTCTGCTACGGTTCTTAAGCTTGGATTGATGTTTATTAAATAGTTAGTTAAGTAATCTTTTCTGGTGATAAATACTAACATATATGTACAATGCTTATGCGAAAATAAAACGAATTCCTCAAAGATATTTCAATTTATATAATAAAAACATTTAAAACTATCTACATGTATTTTACACATTTGTTTACTGGTACAACATATTAAAACCTAATTCGCAACCACTGCGTCGCGCCGGTAATACACGTATTTGCTTAATTTATCGTTAATAGCGTTACAAACGCTTTATAATTTTTACGATTTTTATTTATTATACTATTATAATCGGTAATCGAACATACATTGTTTACATTTTTAGTCATGAATATTATTTTGTTGGTTTGAATATGATAAATACTAATTCTTTTTTTAATCTACGAAAATAATTTTAAAATTATCGTTGTCCATGTTCTTAAACAATTCCCTCAAAGGCTGATGCTAAAAGAGCTCAACACAAATTATATTTAGTGATTGGAATTAATTAAAAGCACTGTGTATGCTACCAAAACAATTGAAGACAATTAAACAATCAGATTATAATCATGTACAAAAGCTGATATTTTCTTAGCTATTGTATGAAAAATTTAATATACTAGTACATTTTATCATTTGTGTTTAAGGTGAATGTTGTGCCATTTTCTAAAATCATTAATAACTACGTATGAGTGTTTTTAAAAAATCTCTTAACATATTTTTTTATTCAAGAAAATAAATATATTGGTTGAAAATGTATTTCTAGCAGTATTAAGTGTTTTTTATTGCAAAGACTGTCAACAATTGGATTGCAAACCTGACCATGTTTAAGCTATATAACTTAATAACGACTATGCTGAATGCAGAATGCAAACAGCATATTTAAACACGCATTATCGCAATGCTTTTAGAACAAAAATATTAACAAAAATCCCAGATTATTTTTTCGCCACTAAGAAAACATCTATGTTAATAGATTCTTCGTAAACCCTAAGAAAATATGTCTGACCAAAAAAACTGGACATAGTCTCAAACATACATTTCTGTACCGGAATAAAGGACCTTATTTTGCCCCATGATTTTACAAGAAACCTAAATGTTCGAAAATCACGTAAACAAATGTTTTAACAAATTTTAATATGAATTTGTCAAAACTTAAAACGAAACATTTTTATTAAATAATATTAGTAGAAATGCAAATTGTGAATATTTTATTTTCAAATGAAGCTAAAGTAGTACTGAGAACATTCGATCGAATTACGAGACATCATTTACTGATGTTTATTACATTTTGATATATCTAAAGATATTAATTATTACATATTGGACACGATTTTCTGGAGAGGTTAAGCACACTTCTAACTAATAAGCAATCAAACGCACACGCGATGCGAGGACGGTCCGTGACGCACGTGTTCCGTATGCCAGCAATCACTCCTCACCCTGTGCCATTCGACACACAATCATTTCAATACTTTAAATAGTAATTTAGTGGATATGTTTGGCCACTGCGACAGCTGCGATGCGTTTAGCGGTATCTTGTCAAGTGCCATGAACGTTTATTTACATAAGCTGTTACAGAATAACATCTTTTAACCCTTTTCCACATAGATACGTATTTGGACGCATTTGTAGTCCCTTAGAAAGTTAAATTCAATTGAATACCAAATTTTTAATACTAAATTCAAGTTTCAAAGGCGTCATTTCCAAACCTAAGTTACTGACGAGCAGCAAACAGTATAAAACCTGAACAGACTGCGAGTTAACTCGCAGGCTGTTCTGGTTTTATGCTGTTTGCACATAGGCATTTTACGTTGCTTCTGATTGGGGAAGGGTTAAATAGTATTTTAATGAGTACGTTTGGCCACTGCGACAGCTGCGATGCGTTAAGCGGTATCTTGTCAAGTGCCATGAACGTTTATTTACATAAGCTGTTAGGAATACCATCCATGAAAGTTGTATTGTCTTATTTTAATACTAATTTGTATGGTAAGGATTGGGCAAAAGAAATGGTGGCAAAGCAGTGTTGTTTTTTCACCATTTTGTGAAGGGGTCCCTTTGGATTGGGAAAATTTGAGGCGTTTTGCCTAAAATTGGGAAATTAGTATTGTTGTTGTTTTCCTAAAAATGCTCCAAAATTGAGAAAACAAGTGTTTTAAGTATTATATTTTATTATAAGGTTGGACTCATATGGTTGGGAGTTGAACAAAATATTGAGAACTAAAAAAAAAAAAAAAATGGAAACCTTTCATTGGGAATTTTTAGCTCCCATTTAGGAAAAATATATACTTTTTCCATTGGGAATGGGGCCGATTACCGGACCCGATGAATGAAAAAACCACTGCAAATTTACATGAATCTTAGCATTATTATAAATAGGATGATGTTGAGCCGAGCCAAATGATTCATGTATATAATCACATGAGCCTTGCAATGGGAAAACTGGGCTTAATGCATGTGCGTAAAGTGTCATCCCAGATAAGCCTGTGCAGCCCGCAAGGCTATTCTAGGACGACACTTTCCGCCTATCATGGATTTTTGCTAAGAAAGAGACGTCATTTAAACAAAAAATACAAAAAAAGCGGAAGTGTCGTCCCTGATTTGCATTTTTGGACTACCCCTGGTAATCTGGTACGATATTTTACGCACATATTTTATTCAACCAGGTTTTATCGGATTGAGGCTCATATATTTCAATACATCTTTCCATACAATAATTAACATTAAATACGCTATTCCTTTCCATACGATATTTAACATTAAATACGTTATACCAATAATGATTTCCCCATCGTTTAAATCTTTAAAATGAATTAGTTATTGAAATTACACGAAACCCTTATATTGCCTTTTTAAACCCTAAATAAAACGAAAACAAATCCAAACATTGAAAAAGAAACCGAAATGAACAAATTACATCTAACATTACAAACACCGAAAAGAGACGTTTAACAGCAAAAGTTGCGCAATATATACTAAATAATGCATGTACGTATCACAGACACGAGTGAACAGTTAAAATGTTACCACACTCGGCAGAAAAAGTGAGTTCTTTCTCCAAAAGATTTAGTAATCAGAATGTTAAATAGAGAGAAAAGGTGTCGATTTTTTACAATTCGAAGGGAAACGCGTGAACGTAGTTTTGGATGTATTTCCACAGGTACAAACATTGCGAGCTGTGTGGTCTGTTGATAAGTACTATCTGGACGAATACTGTATCTCCCATATTTTGATTGTTGCTCAGAAAGCCGTCAACTTTACCGGCGTTTGGGCTACAATCAAACACTGTCGGAGATATACGAACAACTGTCGGAGATACGAGCACCTTTCGGAGGTATACGAACATTTGTCGGAGATATACGGACACCTTCTGGAGGTATACAAACAACTGTCGGAGATATACAAACAAAAATGTTCATGACCAAGGAATAGCGGAAAAATAACACGATGCCAGAGGTGGAAATGCAAAAAGGGATTAAACGACAAAAATGTATCCGTGGATTTAAGGCAAGGATTCAAAGGGACCGAAACGCAAATACCAAATATGGACCAGGGTCAGTGTTTTTTTGTTCACATTTGGGTCCGGAAGGGGGACCCATTCTTAATTGAAAAAAGTATATTTTTTCCCAAATGGGAACAACAATTTCCCGATGAAGGTTTTCAAAAAAAATTGTAATAAGTTTAAACATGTTTATTACCTAAAAGTCCAGATCTTTTAGTTAACATTAGAAAATCACATTGAAATCACTTTTATATCAATTCAAAGTATTTGTAAGCATAAAATCAACAACGTTAATTTCCAATTTTAGTCAAAAGAACGCAACATTTTCCAATCCAGAGGGACCCCACTACCAAAATGGTGGGGAAAAAACACCTGAGAGTACAAAATCGGCATTGGGCACGTTTGTTTGATAATAACCAGAGTTCAATTACATACACATGGACGGAATGCAAAGGTCGACACGTGTACACAAATGGAAAAGTGAATCTATGGATCAGAGTGCAAAGGTGGTCATATGAATCACATTGGAAAGGTGGGCCTATGTATCTGAATGGAAAAGACGACTAAAGGACAATAAAAGGCAATACATAAATCGAAAGACGACTCTATAGATGAGATTGAATAGGTGGGTGTACGGAACGAAATGGAACAGATGGAAAATGGTTTAGATTACGCGGATGAACCTATGGACAACACATGCGATGTGGACCCAGGGACAAGATTGTATTAGATACATGGATCAAAATCGAAAGTGGACCGGACCAATAGAGCAGCAGAACCCTGAAAAACATCAGAATACTCTCGCGGGTCTACGACCTTTTATGAAATATGGTTTAAATTCTACCGTACAAACAAATATCAAGTATCAAATTTATACTAAAAATCGATCAAAGCGCATTTGTGCCTGTCTATATTGACCATAGTGCCATAATGAAATATGACCAATGAATGCTAAAAATGCCAGTGGACAAGGATGCCAAAAATGAACTTAATTTACCGGGATTTGAATTACGCATAGATGACATACGAACCCCCATAAACCAACGGATCAAACCAATAACAAATTGATTGAATGTAAAACTGTTGACCAAACGCTGTCAATTGTAGTGCAATCTCTGCAGTGGTATAAAACGCTGCCACGCATATGCTGCGTGTGACTACA